>NW_020525296.1:480000-771975 GCF_003368295.1 Carassius auratus
CAACTGCGGGCGTCAGATCCTTTTCCTATTTTGGGCCTAAACTCTGGAATAACCTACCAAATATTGTTCGGGAGGCAGACACACTCTTGCAGTTTAATTCTAGATTAAGGACCCATCTCTTTAACTGTCATTTTGCATTATTAACACACTGTTTTCCTAATGAATGTTCTTTTTTGAAAGTTGCTTTGACGCAATCTATTTTGTTTAAAGCTCTATATAAATAAAGGTGACTTGACAATGATATTCATACTACTACAACTAAGGCTCAAGCTAATTTTTGATTGGTCTGGTGTCAGAGATACCTTAAGGCCTAATACAGTGTCTTCACAAGGTAGTAATGCAGTGTTAAACGTGAAACAGTAACAAACACCATTCAACATAAACTAGAACCCAAAACTCTAATGTAACTGTGAGCTAGTTTCACATTCTGTAGATTATCTGAAACCGTAATTAAATCTTGGCTCACTTGCATTTTCTGGCTAACAGTTTAAATTTGCTGCTGCATCGAGAATGGGAGCCCTGTCTGCTGCAGAGCATGGGAGAGTCCCCCTTGCCGCTGAATGCGAGGCATACTTTGTGTCTGATGGAGGGCTTCTCACTGTGACTGAAGGGAGCTGTGGGTCTGCTGCACCGAAAGAAAGAGCCCCATCAGATGCTGAATAGGCAAGAAGATTCGAGGCACAGTTTGGCACGTCAGATGGAGGGCTCCTAATGCAACCAAAGGGAGCCAGCTGCTTTACTCCACCGGGAGAGAGATCCCTAACCACCATTGAGCAGGCGACATAACTCAGACGGGGTTTCACCCTGTGACTGAATGGAGCCGTGGGTCTGCTGCACCGAAAGAGGAGCCCCCGTCCGATGCGGAGTAAGTGTAGCATATACACAGGGTATGTGTGTTAAATATAGCTATAGATGGTAAATTAATGATTGGACTACAAAAGTTCGTCTCAGGGAGGTGTTGAAAAAGCAAATAACACAGAGACAGATAATTTAGATTTGGTGTTGGTACCATGTATTACGTGAAAACAAAGACAAACAATGAAGTGGATTTGCGCATCTTCTCTATTAACAACGGCTCTGTGTAGTAACAGCTGAACAGATGAACACCATGTCCAAATAATGTGAATGGTCCGTGAGATGCAATTAGTCCATGAGCCAGAACCTAGTGAATGGCTGTGTGTGTGTATATATGAGAGTGAGGGGGTGAGCAAAGCTGCACAACCTCCTACCGAACCCACAGGGGGCGATGATGTTGTTGGGGCAGGTTCTGTTCCAGGTAATAATAGCCCTGTGTGTGTATCTCTCTTTGCCCAAGCTCCACAGTACACCATACACTCTCTCTCCCACTCTCTCCTCCGCTCCGTTGCACCCACAATAACTACTGGGAATCACCAACCACTTCCTGTGTTTCTGATGCCCTATTTATGTGTCTCCTCTTCACCAAATTGCCCAATCAGTGATCGCCACATTCAACAAGACACCTGTTCCCAATAACACGCCGATTTGGGTTCGCCGGCGTTCCTGGAAGCGGCAGTGTTTGCGATATATGGTCCGGGTGGAACTAATCTTCCTCATTTTTGATTCCGCCCAGTCAAAGTCACTCCGTGACACAATACCATGAGATGGCTTAATGCTATAAGCATTAAGCTAGCAGAACCCGTCATTATAATAAATAAGGATGCCAGTAAAGTTGTCAGTGCCATAATAACATGCTAGCGGACACAACAACAAACAGACTCACCAATTCCTACAGATATTCGACACCGCGGCACCAGTCGGCTTCTAAAGACAACGGTGGTGGACACTACAAATACAGGATCGCATGCTAGAATTAACCAAGCATTTAAGATGGAAATAAGCGAAAAAGCATTGTTTGTATAGAGACATACAGAGTGCAACTGCTCCGGTGGCTTCCTTCTCACACTACTGATTGGGGAAACTCACCGCAGCTTGTAAAACATGCTGGCATGCTATGATTGGTTGAAAGCATTCACTGAAACTACCATGTGACCCTGCACGACGATATGAATGAAGGGTGTGTTCAGGTGACTGGGAAAATAGAACCATATAATTTTACTATTTATATTTTACTTTAATTTTATTAATTAATTTGACTATTATTGTCTATTTATATTTACCCTGGGTTACATACGCCAGGAAACGCAACTGATGGAGTGACTCTGGCTGCGTCCGAAGGGAGCTGAGGCTCTGCTGCACCGGAAGGGAAAGTCCTCCTTTCGACTGGATATGAGCAGTGGCGTAGCGCAAACGGTGTTGGCCCACCCGCAAGAGTGGAGGTGGGGCCCCTCACCGCATAATTAGATGGGGGATTCACCTTTTCATTCAAAATCGTGAATTAGTAGGCTACTGTGGAATTTAATAGTATTTAATTATTTCGTATTTATTTCTTAAGAACTTTTCACAAAAAAAAGAATAAAAGAAACACCAACAATAAAACAGCAATTACATTAACTTGTTAAAATACACATGCTCGTCACATGACGAGCACATGATGTCAAAATATTTTTTCTATCTGCAGTATACAAAGATTCATGACGTTTAACATTCAATAAAGATCTTTAATTGAACCCAATTCACGTTTTTTTTTTATCTCAGAACGTAGGGCACTTTGAAACGAAAGCAACTGTGATGGACATTCGGAGGAAATACCATCGTTGTAAGTCACTGCAAATGTTTCGGTACAAGCACGCAACTCATCATCAGTTGCATGTACGAGTTCACTTGGACGTAAGAAGCGGAATCGTTTCGCTATTGTATTCAAGCCTTTGAAACATTGTTTGAGCTGGGAAACAGCTGTGTCAATGAACGCGTAAAAAACACCAACTTTGAACATTTGCTCGGGGTCTGTGAGACGCTCGTCCTCAGCGATTTCATCAAAGTGGCGCTTCACAATACGTGCTCGTTTTTGCGTGAAATGACAGTTGATGCAGATATGGTCATAATCGCCAAACGCGGTAGGTTGCAATTACTACCAAAATAAAAGTCCTATACGTTCACATTATAAAAATGCTTTATTTATTCGAGTAAATTTTTGGGGGGCCCTGCGGGCCCGTCCGCTACGCCACTGGATACGAGGCGTGATTTGATGCATCGGATGGAGGCCTGTCACAATAATCCAAAGGGGGCCTGCGGCTCTGCTGCACCGGGAGGGAAAACCGTGTCCACCATTGAGCACGCAGCGCACCTCAACGACAGACCGAAGGCTCACACTGCGACCGAAGAGAGCTGATGCCCTTCTGCACTGGAAGGAAGAGCCCTGTCCAATGCTGAATAGGCAAGAAGGCATAAAGTTGGCTTGACGTTGGACGTTCGAGAGTCTCAAATTTAGGGACCGTCTCTAAAGCTACATGCGATATTGGTATACACTTTTCTAACGTCAGTAGCATTTGAGGAGAATGACTTACAGTCATAAAAACAACTGTAATTGTTCATCTAGGTGTCAGCTATAATGCACAATTGAATTGAATATTTGATATTTATTAAAATAAACTGTAAATTATATGTAAATTATGCTACTTTTTCACATGGACTCAAAACACAAATTTGAAGCTCAATAGCATTTGAGGATAAAGACTTGCAGTCATAAAACAATTGTAATGTGTTCATTTAGCTGTCAGCTACAGTGCACACCATATACATTTTTAATATATATGAAAATAAATTATAAATCATTAAGGTAAAAATAAGAGGCCCGTTTATCACTTTCAGGCAAATTTGTTCAGGTTCCCTTACAAAAATTACCCATGGTTTTAACAATAACACAAATCATCTTTCTTGTAGCCATGGTAACTCCAAATTAACCATGGTTTTGTTACTTCAAATAATAATTTACAAAGAAGTATTAATATACTGTAATATTTTTTGTTGTTGTTGTTGCTATACAAACAGACCTAAGCCATCAATAGCCATTAAAATTACTTCAAATCCATTATATAAAAAAACAAGAGGCAATAATGATTGGTTAATAATAACAATGTTAAAATACATAAATATAGGCAAATACAAAATAAACGATTTATGTACATGTTGTTACAAATGCCTGCAAAGGGAGCCAAATGCAATGTTATTGCTGCTGTAACACTTACAGGACAACCAAATCCTTGATTAGGCTACTGACATTAAATAACATTTAATTCAAATATTCTTTTAATCTTTCATTTTTGTCCACTTTTTTGCTAAAGATGACACAGCCTTTATAATTTCTTCAACAAAAAAATGTGCATATCACAACCCTTACAAAAATAAACCATGGGTTTATCATAGTAAAACTGCTTAATTTCCTTTTGCATGATTTCTTAATGCTTGAGACTATAAAATAAATTAGAGTTATAATAAAGTTTTAGCCATAGGTAAGTGTTGAGAGCTAAAATTGTAATTTGTAAAAATACAATTTATTCATTTACTTTTTTATTTGATTAAAATTATATTTTCGCCTTTATAGTATTTATTTATTTTTTTCATCATATTTGAGGAAGGGGGGCACAACAATACAATCCTGCTTAGGGTACCCATTTGGCCAGCAGCTGCCCTGTTCACAAGCATGAGTTATGGGAGCTAGAGACCACTGAAAAAGAGATAGGTTAGAAGTAGGAGGTGAAATGACGTCTTGGTGACAATAATAAAAAAATCTAATTTATTTTTTTCCTCTTAACCATACGAAAAGCAGTAAGTATTGAAACCACAAATCAGCCAAGAAGCACATCAGCTGGTAGAGACTTGGAGAGAGGTGCCTAACAGTATTCACAATGCATGCAAAATAAGTTGCCCATTGTAATATATATATATATATATATATATATATATATATATATATATATATATATATATATATATATATATATATATATATATATATGACTTTATGACTATATGACTTAGTTTGCACCGATAATTTTATATTATTTAGGTACAGCATTAAACTTAATTTGTCAAATCAATTTGCATCCATATGTATCAGTACAATGTGGGATTTAAAATACAGGTAATATGATGAAAATTACAGAAAATGTGAGTAGATTTGTATTCTACAAAAATGACATCGACATCCATGATGTTATTATGTCATTAAAAACTTAATTTGCAACACAGACTGTGCTATCAGCAGAGGCAGCAATGATACTGCTACAAGCACAGACATGTAAATATAGTTTTCTTGTCTTTGGCTACAAGAGCTCAAGGCCTGGCTACATGTGGCGCTGCAGGCTTATTTGAGTCCTGCCACTGCAGCACAAAGCTCAAGGAAATCCGGGTCTTGTGTGGGATGATGGTGGTGAGCAAGGCCAGTTCGGGGCTTTGCTCAATGTATTGGCCGACTTGGATAATTTGCAGGATGAAGAATAGAAGTTATAGATCTGGTTTGTTTACCTTCCGTGAGAATGACTTGTCTGAATAAATCAGTGTTTGCTTCAGGCTTAAACACTATCCACTTGCTGATCGGATGATATATTTGCACTGCCGAATGATACAAGGATGTCAGGAAAGAAGTTAGAAGTTTCACTGGTGGAGGCGTAGTTAAGCCTCACCGTGGTGTAGAGCACGTGGCTGGTCGAGCAGAGGTGCGGCTTTGATGATGGAGCCTGGAGCTAAAGTGTAATTGGTTTAGGCCCAATCCCAATTCTATCTCTTAGCCCTTCCCAATTCTCTTTTGGTTGGATGGGTAGGTGTAAGGGGAAGGGCCAGGTTTTCGGGACCACACTTCAAACGAAGGTGTATGAATTATCTCGGCAACATGGCTGTTACAGCGAGCAAAAAGACACATAAATGTAAGCTTTTTTGGCATAAAGATTTTAAAGAAAATTAATCATTTGTTTTATGTTACATTCAATTGTGAGTTCATATTAACGGTCATGTTACTCAAAGAAATGTTTGCAAAAAATTGCTAATATTTGCTTATGTCATATCATTACAGACTGCATGATAGTGCCACAGCATATGTCTGAACAGGGCGATAACTGCCCTAGACATTGATGAGGGCTAATCCCCCCAATAATTAGAAATCGCTAAACCATTTTCTATAATTTTGCCTATTCGAGAGAGAAAGAGATAAGGAAGTTGCGTGTATTCGCGTCCGTGCATTAATCTTTTTAGAGTGAGTTTACTTAAAAACAGAGATTGTATCCTCTCGTTGCTGGAAAATATAATGAAGCAATTCAGTATTTAAACTATTTAATAAAAGTTGTGGGGCAGCGTTGACAAGTTTATTTTCTCCTGGATGTGTGAGCTGCGCGATTTCCGAAATGTGTGTGTTTCAGTAAGCAGCTCACTAATACTTTTAATTCCTTAGCATATCCAAAACCTCAGAACAACTTGATGATGTAACAGAAACTATGGACTCTCTCTTTTCTAGCACTTTAAATACAGTTGCTCCTTTACGCTTAAGGAAGGTTAAGGAAAACAGTTTGACACCATGGTATAATGAGCATACTCGCACCCTAAAGAGAGCAGCCCGAAAAATGGAGCGCAGCTGGAGGAAAACAAAACTAGAGGTATTTCGTATTGCTTGGCGGGAAAGTAACATATCCTACAGAAAAGCATTAAAAACTGCTAGATCTATTTATTCAATACAGTGGCTAAATTAACAAAAAATAAAGCCTCAACAAGTGTTGACATTTTCCAACACCACAGCAGTAATGACTTTATGAACTACTTTACTTCTAAAATCGATACTATTAGAGATAATATTGCAACCATTCAGCCGTCAGCTACAGTATCACATCAGACAGTGCACTATAGACCCCCTGAGGAACAGTTCCACTCATTCTCTACTATAGGAGAGGAAGAATTGTATAAACTTGTTAAATCATCTAAACCAGCAACATGTATGTTAGACCCTATACCATCTAAGCTCCTAAAAGAGGTGCTTCCAGAAGTCATAGGTCCTCTTTTGACTATTATTAATTCCTCATTGTCATTAGGATATGTCCCCAAAACTTTAAAACTGCAGTGAATGAAGATGTATCATATCGATCACAAGTGCAGTATGGAGTACCTCAAGGCTCAGTACTAGGGCCGCTACTCTTCACGCTTTATATGTTACCCTTGGGAGATATCATCAGGAAACATGGTGTTAGCTTTCACTGTTATGCTGATGATACTCAGCTCTATATTTCTTCGCGGCCAGGTGAAACACACCAATTTAGAAAAACTAATGGAATGCATAGTCGATATAAAAAAATGGATGACGAGTAATTTCTTACTGCTAAATTCAGAAAAAACAGAGGTGTTAATTATAGGACCTAAAAACTCTACTAGTAATAACCTAGAACACTGTCTAAGACTTGATGGTTGCTCGGTCAATTCTTCTTCATCAGTTAGGAACCTAGGTGTGCTACTTGATCGCAATCTTTCCTTAGAAAGCCACGTTTCTAGCATTTGTAAAACTGCATTTTTCCATCTCAAAAATATATCTAAATTATGGCCTATGCTCTCAATGTCAAATGCAGAAATGTTAATCAATGCATTTATGACTTCAAGGTTAGATTATTGTAATGCTTTATTGGGTGGTTGTTCTGCACGCTTAGTAAACAAACTACAGCTAGTCCAAAATGCAGCAGCAAGAGTTCTTACTAGAACCAGGAAGTATGACCATATTAGCCCGGTCCTGTCATTGCTGCACTGGCTCCTTATCAAACACCGTATAGATTTTAAAATATTGCTTATTACTTATAAAGCCCTGAATGGTTTAGCACCTCAGTATTTGAATGAGCTCCTTTTACATTATACTCCTCTACATCCGCTACGTTCTCAAAACTCAGGCAATTTGATAATACCTAGAATATCAAAATCAACTGCGGGCGGCAGGTCCTTGTCCTATTTGGCACCTAAACTCTGGAATAACCTACCTAACATTGTTCGGGAGGCAGACACACTCTTGCAGTTTAAATCTAGATTAAAGACCCATCTCTTTAACCTGTCATAAACATAACATACTAATATGCTTTTAATATCTAAATCCGTTAAAGGATTTTTAGGCTGCATTAATAAGGTAAACCGGAACCGGAAACACTTCCCATAACATGTACCTTCTACATCATTAGAAGAATGGCATCTACGCTAATATTTGTTTGTTTCTCTCTTGTTCCGAGGTCACCGTGGCCACCAGATCCAGTCTGTATCCAGACCACAGACCACAGGAAACAGATGATTCTTCTGTACAATCTGACTTTGCTGCAGCCTGGAATTGAACTACTGGTTTCGTCTGGTCAGAGGAGAACTGGCCCCCCAACTGAGCCTGGTTTCTCCCAAGGTTTTTTTTTCTCCATTCTGTCACCCGTGGAGTTTCGGTTCCTTTCCGCTGTCGCCTCTGGCTTGCTTAGTTGGGGTCACTTCATCTACAGCGATATCATTGACTTGATTGCAAATAAATGCACAGACACTATTTAAACTGATCAGAGATGACATAACTGAATTCAATGGTGAACTGCCTTTAACTATCATTTTGCATTATTGACACACTGTTTTCCAAATGAATGTTGTTCAGTGCTTTGACGCAATGTATTTTGCACTATATAAATAAAGGTGATTGATTGATTGATTGATAATACAGATCAATAGTTAAAGACTCTAATACACACCAGCATATCGGTGTATTGTAAGAGCTAGGCGACGAATGATGACGTGTAAGAGCATAGTAGTGGTGTCCCAATCCTTAGGGGAATATTTTCTCCCCTACTCCTTGACTTGTTTCAAGAGACAAGGGGAAGGGGTAGGCAGGGGGGTAGAAAATAGAATTGGGATTGGGCCTTACTCTTTAATGTCAAGCGGAAATGTTGAAACAAATGAGTACGACAAATAAAATGGGAACATCAACATCAGCTAAATGAACAAGAGCTCTAGATTTAGCCTATGAACATGCACTGCATGTATGACTACACTGATACCTACTGATGTAAATAAAGACAATAATAGCTTACTTTCGTTAAATAACCAAAAAATTAAAATGCGTAGCACAAAATCAACATGTATATAGACTTGAATTAATTATATATTAACGATAAAACAATAAAACATAAGTTCAACCAAGTGTATTAAGAGATATATCTCATTATAATACCCAAACAGGCAACAACATGCGCTTATTTCACAGAGGCACGGCCACACTCCAACACAGCAAACCAACATTCTCAAATTATCTCACACATTTGACCCTCAAACCCCCAATGTCCCAGTGTCTTGGCCAGCAGACCGAATGTTCATTCAAGAGACATCAATTGTCCGTACGGAAACACAGCCTCCTCTGCGAGAGGAAAAAGACAAAGAACAAAAATATAAGACCCAGCTTGGCGAGAAGCCGCAGTCCTTATATGACTCATAACTTTCTCCAGCTGAATAGTTCAAAGACAGAAGCTATCCTCATTGGTTCCCCTCATCAGATCAGATCATCTTCCATAACCTGCATTACATTCTCTGGCCAGGATATTCCCCTATCATCATTAGTCACCAATCTTGGTGTCAAGTTTGATCTTCATTTAACCTTTGAGGCGCACATTAAACATCTTTGTAAAACATCTTTTCTCCACCTCAGGAATATAGCCAGACTCCGCCCCACACTTACCCTACATGATGCTGAGAAACTCATTCACGCCTTTGTCTCCTCAAGATTGGACTATTGTAACGCTCTTCTCATCGGGATTCCTAGCAAGAGCATCCAGAAACTCCAGCACATACAAAACAGTGCCGCTGGGATCCTGATGAGAGTGCATAAATATGAACACATCACACCAATTCTTCGATCTTTGCATTGGCTTCCCATTTCTGCCCGGATTGAGTATAAAGTCTCCCTTCTCACACATCAGTGCATCCATGGCAATGCCCCCAGTTACCTTCAAGAACTCCTAACTCCACAGACTTCAGTACGTTCCCTCCGCTCCACAAATACCCACCGGCTCCGTCCCCCTAAGACTAAGTCCCGTACAATTGGGGACAGAGCCTTCTGTGCCGCGGCCCCTCGGCTCTGGAATGCTCTTCCTGAACACTTGAGGGCTCCACAAACGACAAATGGTTTTAAAAAGGACTTAAAAACGTATCTTTTTAAAAAGTTTTTCAATGTTTAAAACTTTTTTTCATGTTTAATTTTGTTAGTTTTAGTTGGCAGTTGTTTTTTAACTTAATTTTTAGATTGTTTTTTTTTCTGCTTTTATTGTAGCACTTTGAGATTTTCTTTAAAATGTAAAGTGCTTTATAAATAAAATGTATTATTATTATTATTATTATTATTATATCCTCATCGACTCACGCAATCTCACCCCGTCTGTGTAGCCGACGGGAAACTGTGGTAGTCCAGCAACCAATTGGCATGTAATCCATAAAACGATTGGGAATTGGACCCTTTGGTGAATTCTTCATGTAACTCCTAGGCTACCCATTCCACTTAAAACCATATTGCGTGACATAACAATGACGAAATGAAAAACAAATAAACGTTCACATATTAATCCGTGATTACACCACAGGCATCTGATACAACAGTATGTTTTTTTTTTCCATGTGAAAAAAGAGTCCTGTTGACCCTCTCCGTAAGGTTTGTCTGGGGATGGTATACTGTCGTGAGCTTTTGGGTAACACCCCATGATTCACACAGGCTGGATAATAAGTGCCTAGTGAATTGTGGCCCCCGGTCGGACACAAGGAAAGCAGGCACCGCCCCCACGTGTAGTGATTGTACTGTTGACAGATATGGCAAACTCGGACATGGGTCCAAACATCCTTACGAATTGTGGGCCACCAGGCCACCTCCAGGATCTTCAGGAGGGTCTTCATCCTTCCTAGGTGACCTCCCAACGGACTGTCGTGGAAGTAAGACAGAAACTCCGCAACTAGGTTAGCAGGAACAACCAGTTGGTAATTAAAGCCGCCATATTTAGACTAGGGATGCACCGAAATGAAAATTCTTGGCCGAAACCGAAAAACCGAAAAAGAGAAAACCAAGGCCGAAAACCGAAACCGAAACACCGAAAGAAATTATGCCAATTATTAGTACCATTGCATTTATTGCTATGACCGTGTACTAACTTTACTAAAATTAAGACATTGCAATTGCATAAATTAATATTAAAGTTTCAAAGATAATTACAATTACATAACTTATTAAAAAAAACAAACATAAAAATACATAATTACAAATGATGCAAATATTTATTAAGCACATTGCAACAATGCACAGTATAAAATAAAATTCAAACTAAAAATTTATCCCACTCATGTGTATATTTAATAATAATGTACAGGCCTACTGGCCTGCAGAAAGGTTTTAAAATGAACAGTTCTCTCATAAAAACAAAGTGCATTTAGGTGAAATGCATTTGAAATTTTTCTCTGTAGCACTAGAAAGTGCATTACTTCTCCAGTTGGCAAGACTGTTATCACTTCTGGGGATGGGGACTTCAGACAGATAACCATCTAGCTGTTGAGCAGTTGAGCTTGTCATCTGCCTGACATTTGAGAAATATTTGAGAGAGTGTATTTAAATAGGGCCAGGGCATAAATAAAAATTTTTATCAAATTAAAGCAGAAATCTAGCAGAAAATCTAGCATAAATATGGCTACAATCTGATATTATGTATGTGTGTGTGTATATATATATATATATATATATATATATATATATATATATATATATATATATATATATATATATATATATATATAGTAGCCTAAAGAACAAAATAGCCAACGTATTATTATTATTTGAGGCACTTTCTTGCAGAATTCCACTGAACATATCAGACAACGATGATACATGCCACTCATCTGGTGCAGAGACCAGTCTTTATTTTCTGCGCTCTGATCTGTCTCCTGCGCTTGGCGCTTCTCCGTCTCCACGCGGGTTCTCTGCATCCACCGCGGCCTGGATCATTTCTCGTGCGCGCTGCATTTCCGCATCCAAGTAATGGTCTTTATAACGCGGATCAAGCACATTCGCGATGAAGTGCAGAGGATCCGAAAAGATCTCAATGAGACGCGTGTTAACAGACTCTATAAGACTGTACTTTTCTTTGTTTTCACTTCGTGGTCCGTCTTAATCTCTTTGTTAGGAGATGTTTTAGTGCTGCGAATAAAGGAATAAGAAGAGAGAGAATGTTCTCACTGGTGTTAAGTGAATGTCGCGTGGAGCTCTTGGTCTGTGCTATGCAGGTGCACTTGCAGGTCGCGGTTTCTGTTTGCGTCATCACAACATTTCGGCCGTGTTGTTTCGGTGATAAAAGTCTATCGGCCGAAAACCGAAAAGGCCATTTTCGGCCGAAAATTTTTGGTGGCCGAAATTTCGGTGCATCCTTAATTTAGACGGTACACCCCAGTATAATACTCCCTGCTGCTGCTGGTAATGGAGGCGATCAGGTGAATGCTGACCAATAGTGTGACCAAGATCTTGGCATAAGGGGTCTGTCTGCTGAGTTTTTCCAATGTACTGAAGCGACGTAGGTAGGTCAGACCAATAAGTTTTTGCAACTGCCACACATACCCTCCCATCCCGTGGAAGAGGAACTTGGGATAGAGCATCAGGAACTACATTACAGCAGCCTTTCTTATAGTGCACTCGGAAGGTGAATGCCTGTAGACGCAAAGTCCATCTTGTGAGCCGTGATGACGTCTTGGGACAGTTGAATGCCCAGGCCAGTGCGCTGTGGTCTGTATACACATCAAATACCTCTCCTTCAAGGTAATGACACTACTTTTCCACTGCCCATACGACAGCCAAGCACTCTTTTTCTGATGTAGAATATCTCTGCTCAGCACCATGCAGAGCTCTTGAGGCAAATGCAATGGCTCTGTCTTCACCCTCGATTGTCTGCATCAAAACAGCCCCCAAACCTACATCACTGGAGTCACAGTGCACCTGAAAACCCGACTGTGGCTCTGGCTGAGCCAGCATCGGTGGGGACTGCAGGAACCTTTTAAGACATTCAAAAGCAACCTGACACTGCTCATTCCACTCCCACTTGACTCCTTTTTTCTTGAGGTTATTAAGAGGAGCGAATGAACTTATGGTACCAGCCCACCAACCCCAGGAATCTCTGGAGACTTTTCAGATCTGTTGGGGCTGGGTAAGCTGTAATGGCCTCCACCTTTGCCGTCTCCATCTCCATCTCTTTGCCTTTACCTGAGACCACATGTCCTAGGAAGGTAAGTTGAGTTTGCATGAGGTGGCATTTTGCAACATTCAGAGTTAGGTGGGCCTGATGAAGTTTCTTAAACACTGCCTCCAAGTCACCCAGGTGCTGCTCATGAGTCTTGGAGAAGACAATAATGTCATCTATGTAAACTAAACAGGTTCGGCCCTTCAACTCCCCAAGAACATTCTCCATCAAACGTTGAAAGGTGGCACCAGCATTTCTCAGCCCGAAAGGCGTGACCTTAAATTGGAATAGGCCTAGGTGTGTGATCATAGCTGTTTTTTGTTTGCTTCCCTCATCCATGGCCACCTGCCAGTACCCACTCTGAAGGTCAAGCGAGCTAAAATATTGTGCTCCGTGCATGGACTCTAAGATCTCATGAATCAGTGGCATTGGGTAAGCATCATGGTGTGTTTTGGCGTTAAGCATCATGGTGTGTTTTGGCGTTAAGTCCTCTGAAGTCCACACAAAAACGTCGCATTCCATCCTTCTTAGGCATCAAAACCACTGGGGAGGAGCAGAAGTGGAAGGCTCTATGACACCATTTTTGAGCATTTTCTTCATCTGTTCCTCAATAACCGCTTGCTTTTGTGGTGACACTCTATAAGCTCTCCTCCGTATTGGCAGCTCGTCAGTAGTCAAGCTCTTATGTTTTATGACATTAGTGGCACCGGTGGAATCTGTCCAAACTGTAGGCCACTTCTGCAGCAATGGTAGAAATTCTGCGATGTAGAAATTAATTGTAGGCTCTGCATGTCTCCACCACAGGGCCTCACGACCCTTAGGCAAGAACCGATACTCTTTGCCGCATGGCATCACATATTTCCTCAGGTGGGGCTTCAGAACAATTTGACTGGTGCACATGAAATCTAAACCCATAAGGGCATGCAAAGTTGATTATCACTAAGTTCATGTATGCTGACGGTGATATGGGCATCATGAAGGGAGAGGAGTAAGGTGGTTGTCCCTATAGCTTTACTCTCTTGGCCATTTGCCATCAAGAATCTCGGAATTTTACTTGCACTCAATGTCTCACCGGCCTTTTTTTATGTTGTTCCAAAGAGTTTTACTCATTAATGAGTAGGTGCACCCCGAATCAAGGACAGCATCACCACTGGAGCCTCGGATGGCTATTGGCACCACCAGGAGGGTTGGGATACCGAAAACGGTGGCCACATCCCCACTATGAACCCGGTCTTGTCCGTGTTCAGGTTTTTTGTTGGGTTTTTTAGAAGAGCGGTCTGAAGGATGGGATTGTTGTACACGACTCCAATAATCCTTAGAGTTACTCCAATCCTTCTCAATAAGCGATCCCACTTTGACCACCTGTTCCAAGGTAGACACGATACCCCGTAGACCACTGGCCAGCCTTGGGTTACATGCATTAAGGATGCGACGCACAATCTCGTCTTCCTTCATATCTGGTCTCCACTTCAGACAGAGTGCCCGATGATCGTAGGCAAAATCCCGAATGCACTGGGAGGGTGACTGCACCTGTGAGCGGAGCTGATCCTCAATCTCTGCCTGGTAATCAGTGGGCAGGAATGCCTCAAGGAAAGCACTTTTAAATCCTTCCCAGTTGGAAATCTTGCCACGAGAAGCCAACCACCAGCTCCGCGCAGGCCCTTTAAGAACAGCATTGAGTGTGCCTACCAGCTCAAAGTCACTCACCGGCTTGAGGGTGAGAAAGTTCTCACACTGCTCAATGAAATCAATGACATCAGTAGACTCCCTCGACTCCCTGAACTGGGGAAACTCAATTCTAATAGGGGGTTTAGCTATAGCTGCACCAGATGGTGGAAGGGTGATATTCCCTTTAGACATACCCTGATCAGCATATAAAAAGCCCGTAGGTGTGGAGAAACTAGCTGGCCTCGAAGAGGAACATTTTCTGTTAAGCATCTTTGTTCCCAGCCCTTCACCCCACTGCTTATCTCTTCGCTTTAAGCAGTCCACCAACACCTGATCAAGTCTCTGCAACCTAATGTCGACATACTCTTTGGCCTCCTTAAGCATTGCCTCCATAGATGCTCTGAGACCCTCCTCCCTGTGGAGTGTGCTGTCATTTGAGTCTTTGAGATGGTTTTCCAAGGTCTCCATCTTAACCCGAAGCTCCTGTATTTGTTCACCCATCGAGACTCCTTCATCATCCTCATCCACATCCAGCGGTGGTTGTTCTTCTGCCGGTGGATCTAGATTCAGAGAGTCCAACAAGGTGGTTATTTCTGTGACACCACTTTGGTTGTGTCTAGTGGTAACATGGCGATATGGGTCAGCCTCCTCAGAAGGAATGGGTTCTGGATCCCAATCTATAAGAGAGGTGGCATCATCTTGGGGCCCATCATCTACCACCTTGGTCCCCGTACTGGCCACCACTCTGTAACAATTTCCCTTACACTATCAAAGCAAGAGAAAAGTACCGCAAGCAAAACATAAGGAAACAGGCGGATCTGATACCTACTGATGTAAATAAAGATAGTAATAGCTTACTTTCATTAAATAACAAAAATATTAAAATACGTAGCACAAAATCAACATGTATATAGACTTTAATTAATTATATATTAATGAAAAAACAATGAAACATAAGTTCAACCAAGTGTATTAAGAGATATATCACATTATAATACCCAAACGGGCAACAACATGCGCTTATTTCACAGATAGAGGCACATCCGCACTCCGACACAGCAAACCTACATTCTCAAATTATCTCACACATTTAACCCTCAAAACCCCAATGTCCCAATGTCCCAGTGTCCTGGGCAGCAGACCTAATGTTCATTCAAGAGACATCAATTGTCCGTATGGAACAACAGCCTCCTCCGCGAGAGAAAAAAGACACAGAACAAAAATATAAGGCCCAGCGTGGCGAGAAGCCACTGTCCTTATATCCTCATCGACTTACGCAATCTCGCCCCGTTTGTTGTAGCCGACGGGAAACTGTGGTAGTCCAGCAACCAAATGCCATGTAATCCATAAAACGATAGGGAATTAGACCCTTTGATGAATTCTTCATGCAACTCTTAGGCTACCCAGAGCCCGCTAAACTCAGACCTCTTTCCCGTTTGGACTCCGGAGTTCCTCCTGGACACGTCACTTCCCATTCCACTTAAAACCATATTGCGTGACATAACAATGACGAAATGAAAAACAAATAAACATCCATATATTAATCTTTGATTACACCACAGGCATCTGATACAACAGTATGTTTTTTTTCCATGTTAAAAGAAAAACAATACAACAAAGCATGTTTACCATCACCTCAAAAAGCTGTACATAAAAGCAGAAATAGGTGACTATTACAAACTCTTCATCAGAAAACTTCAATTATTTTATAAGATATCAGTAGTAATTAAAAACATACACTGTAAAAAAAAGAAAATTTGCTGCGAAAACGTAAAAAAGGGAGTCAACCTGATGCAATAAGACTTTTGCTTTGTCTCAATGTATTTTAAATAATTACACATAGTAATGATACAATGTTCAGCCAACTAACACTTGCTTGTTTTTGCAATTCTGATTTTCATATTTTCCCAATTATGATTTTTGTTTTACACCAACTACTGTTGTTCAGTTAATTAGCTTTTTTATGTTCTGTGGATGAAGAATTTTCAATTGGCAAAATTATTATGCATGTTAGCCAACTAACACTTGCTTGTTTATGCAATTCTGATTTTTTAATTTTCCTAATAATGATATTTATGTCACCGCAATTGCTGTTGTTCAGTTAATTAGCTTTTTTATGTTTTGTGGATGAGAAAGGATCAATTGGCAAAATAAAGACAGGTTATAAAACATTTACTTTATCATTTATTTCAATTAGAAAGAAAAAGTCCAGATTCCATCTTCAGTAGGAACTTACATTTTTAACCAACAAAAATCAGTGCAATACAATTTCTCATTAAATCACTTAACTGTACACAAAACAGCATAAAACTTGTTGGTATCAATTTAGGATTTTTCTTTGTATCCAACAATAAAATGTTTTTAATGTCTTGACAATCTGTAATCTAAACCTTTTCAAATTACCACATTTAAACCAACATTTAAAACACTTTTTTAAAGTTTTATTTAAAAGGATAGTTCACCCAAAAATGAAATTTTTATTTGCTCTGATGAACAAAGATATTTTGAGGAATGTTTGTAACCAAACAGATTATGAGCCCCATTCGTTTCTATAGTATTATTTTTTCCTACTATAAAAGTGAATGGGGCTCATGAACGGTTTGGTTACAAACATTCCTCAAAGCATCTTTCTTCATGTTCCTCGGAACGAAGACATTTATACAGGTTTGTAACAAAATAAGAGTGACAAAATGTGACAATTTTCATTTTTGGATGAACTATCCCTCAATTTTAAACAACCATTTATAAGAACAGACATGCTTACTGCAACTGATTTTTGATTTTCTTTACAACAGTTTGTTCTTCAGAGAAAGTACACGTTTGGTGCATCCAGATCCCAGCTCCATGAAAACATTCTGAATGGTGTCAAAAGTGTACTTACGAGCTTGAGGATAGGACATATTTAATGCATACAGAAGGCCAAAAAGGTATGCAAGAGCAGTAGAAATATCTGGGAGATCTTTCAAAACGACGACCTGCTCCAACACAACAGCAATGTTTACAACCTTGGGTGATGTCGCCTGGGTGTCATCTTCCAAAACACACAGAATGGCAATAGACACTCCTTTTGCCCCATCTTCGGTGTCCTGTTAAACAAACAATAATCTACTAGAACAGATATTTTGTAGTTGCATTCTATCCATAATAGACTGTAAAAGTCAATAGTCATTAAACAGTCAACACTTGCAGACTGACAAACATAAGAGTAGAACAAGTAAATATTCACTTTTTTTAAACAAACCTAATGAACAAAAATAATCAAATCTCAAAACTGTAAGCCTTTTGAAGTAGTTGCTACATACTTTGCATGTCTTGAACAGCTAGGTTGGGTCCTCCTGAAGAAACAAAGGCAGGCCTTTCAAAGCAGTTGTCCTTCTGTGATTAACAACATCGGTCACCTTCAAAACATACAGAGGTAACAAACAATTAGCCAAAGTAAGAAAACGGTTCATATTAGCCGACCTAATGTAAAAAAACCTCCACAACATTTAAGTTATGAAACTAAACTTGCCCTTTCATCAAATTTCAAGAGCTTAGGTGTAAATCTGTCCATAGCTGCCCTGAAGACATCAAGAAGGTCTTTATTCAGGATTCTGAAGAATTCCTCAGCAATATGTTTATTACAAAAACATATTGTAGTAACAGTAACAAAACTTAAAGCATAAACCGGATTAAAAAAAAATCATTTTTCTAAACTTGAAATACTATTCATGCAGAAACACTACTTCTTGTAGCAATATCAGCGTGAATCTAATGTCATGTTTTCACAAGTCAGTCAGGATGTCCTTTAATACAGTCAGTCCTCATGACCCCCTCCCGGAACATTTTTGTTTTCTTTCTATGTAAGAGATGGACAATTCTGTTTCCATAATTAACACACTAGCAGACTGATAAGTTGAATCCTGCATTTAATATTTTATATTTACATGTAGGCCTGTAAAAAATATTGTGGTAGGTGGGTCACGAGGACTGGAGTTGAGAAACACTGTCTTAATAGGCGTTTTGGTGTGATTTAGATTTTAAAGCACCTGCTGTCCTGAAGACACAAACACACCCTGTATGAATACAAGGCCAGCTGGAAATGCTTGGGTGATGCAGCCGAAAACACAGCAAATAACACTGTAGTCTGTTCACCTTGGAAAACAGCATGCTTCAGAGAAAAACATGTACAGAAAATTACAGTTTGGTAAAAATGTAAATAAATCCTGTACCCAGTCATTGGTGAAATATTTATAGGTTTCAGCAGATTTATAGTTTTGTTAATTGTTCACATGTACATACCATAAAAAATTTAAAAAAAGAGTTTAAGTACGAAGCTGGACGAACAAATTCGACTTCTTTTCGTGAGTAACAGTTAGTCTCATCTATTGCGTAGTCAGTGAACTTACGATGCCTTCCAAATGGCGCTACGGTCAAACACAACAAACCCACGTGATAGTCGGATAGTCGAATTTTATCTCGAAGTTGTTAATGTAAACTGCTTTTCCAGACTTTGGAAAGACGTTGTGGGTTTCGTGTGATGTCGACAAAGACACAGGTACGACGGACAGATTGAATATACATAATATGCATACAGCGCTGCGCAGACAAAACGGCGTATGACGTCAAAGTACAGCGAGAGCACAAAGCAGACTGTTCTGGAATCAGTATTGATGTACAGCGTACATCTGTGTCTCGACTACCACTAACGGTAACTGGCCACAGACTGGATAACATTATTATAAAAATCCGGTTTAACATTATGAAAAATATCTTTACATTTGTTAATCCTGAGTGCAACCACCTTAAAAATCACAATAGCCCCAGATAGCAAGCAGACGTTGATTCAACGTCGATTTTTGGTTGTAAAGGTCAGTATCGGTCGTCGATCAAATTTCGATGTTGGATCAACGTTCACTATTTGGTCGGAACATCAGAATGTTATTTAGTGGAAAATAAAGCATCAATTCAACGTCGAAATCACGTTGACTCATCAACCGAGACAGCCGACGCATCTGATCGAAATCATAACGTCGGATCTATGTTGAAACTTGATCAGAGGCATCGGAGATCTGCGCGTGCACTCTCACAGAAAGAAAAAAAGTAACTAAATGTATTTTTATTCATTATTTTATATAGCCTCGTGGGTTGTCCGTCTGCCACTGAATATTATAGGCTAAGTTAAAGTCTGAAGTGGATTTTCTTTTCTTCTTTTTTTAAGGAAACAAGCGGTGAGAAAAAACAAATAGAGTGCCAGCTTTAGAGGTTCAAGTCAACTATTAGGTCTCATAGTATACACACACACAAGCAGATTTTGTAATGGGTTAATTGGGAGCTGAGTGTTTCTGTAAATTCTGCGTGTTTTAATGAGCGCGCGCTGCTGAACATTGGAGCGCGTTCATTCAGATTCAAACACTGGAGCGGAGGGAGTTGGCATGGAAACGGGCGATCGACAACACTGGCAAGCTGCACGCTCCGTGTCTCGCTGCTGTTTTCACTGCTTTCGGTAAGTTTAGTAAATTAAAATTGCACAAATATCATATGCCACTGTTGCTGACATCTCTTTTGCTTGTATTTGACCAGCATTTGTTGAATTTACTTCATATAAATGGTTTAGTGTTTTCGAACAAGTCCGTGAGCATCTTAACCGTTATCAGAGGAGGTAACGTATGCTAACTGAGCTTTTATGAAGAGTTTGGGATTTTAATAACACATTTATGTGTAGATGAGAGGCATTGACAGTTCTATAAAATATTTTCTGGTCATTTTTCAATGGATGATTGAAAATAGGCTTTTTATTTAACCTAAATATACACTAACCTTACCGTTAATCAGTGACGTCATTACATCAGAGTCACAGTTCAAACGCATTTTGATCTAGTCTAATGATAAACAAATATTGATAAAAACTGTTCATGATATTTATTAAATACATATTCTTTCTCTATTCTACATTTCTAGTTGCTTGGTTTATTGTGATAAAACTGTCGTTGTATACTGAATATTGTTGGCTCTGTGACAGATTGCTTGTTATATTTCTAGATTCTTCTAGTGCTTGATGATCTTCTGCATCCCATGAAGAGCAAACCTCCTGTCCAACATCTCCAAGGCACACTGATCCATATGACTAGCAGGTTTACCCCAAACATACACTAATGCTATCCTTACCAATTTTTGAAATATTACAATTTAAAATAGCAGTTTTTGGTGAAATGTAATTTATTTCTGTGATGTGCAGCTGTATTTTCAGCATCTTTACTCCAGTCTTCAGTGTCACCTGATCTTCAGAAATCATTTTAATATGATGATTTACTGCTTAAGAAACATTTCTGATTATTAACAATGTTGAAAACAGTTGTGCTGCTCAATATATGAATGTATATATGTATATATACATATATATAGAGAGAGAGAGAGAGAATTCTTTGCTAAGTAGAAAATTCTTCTTGACACTAACTTTTTATTAATTTAATGTGTCCTTGCTGAATAAAAATATGAATTTATTTAACAAAAATGTAGTCTACAAGTCTGGGGTCTATATAACAATCAAGCTTTAAAATAAATAAATAAACTATGTTGTTATAAAAGGTTTACACAAAAATATAAAACAGCGCTGTTTTTTTAACATTCATATTTATCAGAAGTGTTTCTTTGGCAAATAGCAGCATATTATAATGATTTCTGGAGGATCACATGACGCTAAAGACTGAAGTAATGATGCTGAAAAATCAGCTTTGATCATAGCAATCAACTGACCCTTCGCAAAACAACCGTCCCTCCTTAAATACTGTAGCTAACTGACAAGCCATGCTGCTCTCACAGTACACACCTTGTTCTCACACAGCGAAAAATACATTGTGGACCAAAGAGGAAACTGACAACACACTGACAGAAGAAGACAGAGAAGGTCACTTCTGGTATGAAACAAGTTGTCAGCTTTTAAATTTGCCCCCCCCCCACTTTTTTTTTTCAGAAATTCAAACAATAAATAGTGTTTTGTGCTGATTTAATGTGTTACAGATCACTGTAGTGCCTCAGTTCAAGCAGCACACATGAACCGATTGATTCATATTTAATTGAAGCACAAAATAAAAGATGTCACACGTCTTTATACAACATTTTTCAAGTTTAAGTCCACCGAAGTTAATCTACTCTCCTGTCTACTGTATTTTCTGCACCATATGGTGCACCGGATTATAAGGCACAGTCTCAAAACAGTGAGTTTAGTTGAACTTTATTCTATTATTTAACAATACACTCACATTATTTTTTATTCAATCTTCTCCCACAGATCCATCAGAGTCCTCATCTTCTATGTCTGAATTGAACAGCTTTGCAACAACTTTTGAACAGCTTTCTTCATCAAACATGCCGGGTTCCCTCTCATCATGGTTGATCGCTGCCAGCGTACGTAATACGTCCCTGTGTCAACGGGAGATGGTCCGACAGTCAGGTAAACGGAGTGCTTACCAAAGTCGCACACCAACATTTTTACAGATTTTGGAACTCAAGGCGGTCGCACACCGGACGAGAAGCGCCGCGTCGCGCCACATGTAGGACAACTCAAGGTATCGCACACTGGACGCGCACATTCTATATGCGTGAGCTCAATTTCGCAGCAAGATGGGAGAGTTTTAACTTCATCTATTATTATTATTTTAAATATATGATTTTAATTGATAAAAGCTGAGTTTTGAACGTTAATTAATGAAAAGAATCTGTGTTATTATAATAAGTCTGTTATTGTTTTGTTGTATCTGTTGTCTAGGCAACTGTGCAGCTGAAAACGTAACCAAACACTTTTTGTAATGTTTTATTTGAATTAAATAAGTGTACTGTATTTTAATTTCAGTTTCAGTTTATAATATCTGTTTTTTTTTATATAAAACTATGCGGATGGCGCTCTGTGGCGCGGCAGAAATTTGAACAGCGTTCTGAGTCGTAGCTGGGCGCCGCGGACAGACGCCGAATGGCACCGCCGGTGTGTGTACACCCATAGAGAATAATGTGTTCGAATTTTAAAGACGTGACGCGACGCGGCGCTGCGCTTCTCGTCTGGTGTGCGACCCCCTTCAGTGTACACATAAGGCGCAACGGATCATCAGGTGCACGCCCGATTCTTGAGAAAATGAAAGGCTCTTAGATGCGCCTTATTGTGACGCTCGGTAAATGAGACAGGAGGCAAAAGCAAGTAAGCAGAGTTTATTGTACAAGATGTAATGATGGAAGGTTGGAGAGTGACGCAGGAACATCGATGGCAGCACAGACTGGTGAGTAGATGGGTTGAGTGCGCTGATGACGATGACAGTGGTGGTAAATCCAAGTGCGGTGAATATAATCCGTGGGTGAAGGCAAAGGTCCAACAGAAACCAGACAGGAAACAAATCAAGGCAGGAACACACAAACAAGACATCAGCCACGGATCTACAAACAACGATCTGACAAACAGGAGACGAAAGACAGGGTGTTAAATAGGCTGTTGGAATGAGTAGCACCTGCCGCTGATCAGACAATCAGCGGCAACACCCACATGAAACAATCAACATGACGTAACATGAATACAGCTGGAGACGGTGCATTCATGAACCGTGACAGTACCCCTCCTCCTAAGGACACCTCCTGGCGTCCCCAGAATCTCTTACCTGTCGATAGTAATCATCGATAAGGGAATGATCCAGGATGTCCCTAGCAGGTACCCAACTTCTCTCCTCCGGACCGTAACCCTCCCAGTCCACCAAGTACTGAAATCCGCGTCCCCTCCTTCTAGAGTCCAGAATGCGATTAACCAAATAGGTGGTTTCCCCATCTACGAGACGCGGTGGGGGAGGGACCGGGGTAGGCGGATTAATGGGAGAATGAAATACGGGCTTGATTTTGCATACATGAAAGGCGGGATGAATTCTCCTGTACGTAGGAGGGAGTTTAAGGCGGACTGTCACCAGACTAATGATCTTGGTGACAGTAAACGGGCCAATAAATCTGGGAGCCAATTTATTAGATACGGAACGGAGAGGAATATTCTTGGTAGAAAGCCACACCTTTTGACCCACGACGTATACGGGAGGCCTAGACCGGTGGCGATCGGCCTTGGCCTTGGTGTGCGCCCCCACTTGGAGTAGAGTATCGCGGGCTCTGGTCCAAGTGCGGTGGCACCTCTGGACGAAGGCGTGAACGGAGGGGACCGCAACCTCGGATTCCATACTGGGAAAAATAGGTGGCTGGTAACCTACACTACACTCAAAAGGAGATAGGCCCGTAGCTGATACTGGTAAGGTATTGTGGGCGTACTCCACCATTGACAGTTGTTGGCTCCAGGAGGAAGGATTCTTGGAGACCTAACATCGCAACACCCTTTCCAAATCTTGGTTGGCTCTCTCGGTTTGACCATTGCTCTGGGGGTGAAACCCTGAGGACAGACTTACAGTCGCTCCCAGTAGTTTACAGAATTCTCGCCAAAATTTAGACACAAATTGGAGTCCCCTGTCAGAAACCACATCTATCGGGAGGCCATGTAAACGAAAGACGTGGTCTATGACGGTCAACGCTGTCTCCTTGGCTGAGGGCAACTTGGCCAAGGGAATAAAGTGGGCTGTCTTCGAGAACCGGTCCACCACAGTTAAAACAACCATGTTGCCCTGGGAGGGCGGGAGGGCGGTAATAAAATCTAGTGCGATGTGGGACCAGGGTCTCGAAGGAACCGGCAGCGGTTGGAGTAACCCATCAGGAGGCCGATTGGAAGCCTTACCAGTGGCACAAACCGAGCAAGCCAAAACAAAACTGTGAATGTTGCGAGCCATAAGTGGCCACCAGAATCGTTGCTTGACTAAAAATCTAGTACGGTTAACCCCTGGATGGCAAGCTACATTAGAGCAATGTCCCCACTGGATAACGTTGGACCTTAATCCCTCCGGCACAAATAAGCGGTTCGGTGGGCACCCGGGCGGAGGCGTTACCCCTTCTAAGGCCGTTCTGACCTTCGATTCGATCTCCCATGTGAGAGTGGAGACCACTAATGTCTCAGGAAAAATACACTCGGGAGTAGACGGGCGTTCGGAATGGTCAAAAATACGTGATAAAGAATCGGGTTTGATATTTTTGGAACCCGGGCGGTACGAAATAGTAAAGTCAAAACTTCTGAAAAAAAGTGCCCATCGAGCCTGCCTGGAGTTCAACCTTTTGGCGGTGCTAATGTACTCTAAATTCTTGTGGTCAGTCCATACTATAAAAGGAACCCCCGATCCTTCTAACCAGTGTCGCCATTCCTCCAATGCCATCTTAACTGCCAACAATTCTCGGTTACCAATATCGTAATTTCGTTCTGCAGGAGATAAACGATATGAAAAATACGCGCAAGGGTGGAGAACGTTGAGATAACACCGCTCCTACCCCCACCTCTGACGCATCGACCTCCACCACGAACTGACATGTAGGGTCAGGGGTAATCAGAATAGGGGCTGAAATGAAACGGCTCTTCAGTTTGGCAAACACAGCCTCAGCTGTGTCTGACCACCTGAACGCAGTCTTGGCGGAGGTCAAGGCGGTCAGAGGCGCGGCTAGTTGGCTGAAGTTGCGAATGAAACGCCGGTAGAAGTTAGCGAACCCCAGAAACCTCTGTAGGGCCTTACGGGAATCTGGGCTTGGCCATTCTACCACAGCCTTAACTTTCTCGGGATCCATGCGTATTCCCTCAGTCGACACGATATACCGCAAAAATGGAATTGACTGTGCATGAAACTCGCATTTCTCCGCCTTGACAAAAAGCCCATTCTCTAGCAACCTCTGAAGCACTCGTCGGACGTGCTGCACATGTTCCTGGAGAGAGGAAGAAAAAATCAATATGTCGTTCAGGTAGACATAAATGAACTGATCAATCATATCTCGCAGCACGTCGTTGACGAGTGCCTGGAAGACCACTGGGGAGTTGGATAGCCCGAAGGGCATAACCAAATATTCAAAGTGCCCTCTGGGGGTGTTAAAAGCGGTCTTCCATTCATCCCCCTCCCTGATCCGAACCAAATGATACGCATTGCGTAAGTCCAGTTTTGTGAAAATTGACGCTCTCTGCAACCTCTCGAAGGCTGAAGACATCAACGGCAAAGGATAAGTATTCTTAACCGTGATGTTGTTCAGTCCCCGGTAATCAATGCAAGGTCGCAGTGATCTGTCCTTCTTTCCCACAAAAAAGAACCCCGCCCCCGCAGGAGAGGAGGAAGGGCGGATGAATTTAGAAGCCAGAGAATCAGAAATATATTTCTCCATAGCCTCCCTCTCTGGAACAGAAAGTGAATAAAGTTTGCCCTTAGGCAGAGACTTACCTGACAGTAATTCTATGGCACAGTCATAGGGACGATGCGGAGGAAGAGAAGCAGCACGAGACTTACTGAACACTTCCTTCAGATGGAGGTACTCAGCGGGCACGTTAGACAAATCCACCGCCTCCTCCTGTAACACAGACACAGACGGACAGGCAGACACCAAACAAGACTCATGACACTTTTTACACCAGGATAAGGAGTCAAGGATGTGAAAGGAGATGGTCTCGGAGTGATTGCCAGATGTGATGAGTATAATGTCTGCAGTGATGTATGAGATGGTAGGGAGTTGCTGTCCAGAGAGGGCGTGAACCGTGATGTGGTGCGGAAGAGGTCTGAGGGGAATGTGGAGCTTGTGTGTCAATGTACTGTCCATGAAATTACCCTCTGCCCCTGAGTCCAGTAGTGCTTGACAGTGGTGGGTCTGTGCTGCCCACCTCAGTCTTACCGGGAGGAGCGTAGAGGATGATGATGATAAGGTCTTCTCGGCGGATATCCCACCCGATAGTAGCCCCATACGTACTACCGGGCCTGGCCCTTTTATCGGGCAGGTGTGAGCTTGATGTCCGGCTCCCCCGCAGTAGAGGAACAGGCCAAGGGACCTCCGCCTCTCCTTCTCCTCCCGGGAAAGCCGAGCTCGCCCTACCTGCATGGGTTCGTGATCGTAGACGGGGCTGACTGCGTCCCCGCCGCTGAATCGCACATCTGCCGGTCCCCTGGATGGGGTGCTGAGTAGACCGCTCCTCTCCATCCGTGTGAGACGTGCATCGACCCGTAATGCCAGCTCGATAAGTCCATTGAGAGAGGGGGGTAGATCCAAGGCGTAGATCTCCCTCTGGACACGGTCAGCCAGCCCATGCAGGAACATGTCCCACTGCGCCTCCTCGTTCCAGTGGCACTCTGCCGCCAGGGTCCGGAACTCGATCGAAAAGTCTGAGACGGATCTCTCATGCTGGCGTAACTCCGCCAGCCTCCTTGCCGCCTCCCGTCCTGCGGCGGCCCGATCAAAGACCCGCCTCATCTCGGCGGAGAGCGCCTGAAACGAGTTGCAGCATGGGTCCTGGTTCTCCCACACCGCCGTCCCCCATAGTGCCGCTCTCCCAGAGAGCAACGTAAGAACGAAGGCCACCTTCGCTCTTTCATTAGAGAATGTTCTGGGCTGAAGGGAAAAATGCAGATCACAACGGGTTAGAAATGCTCTACAGAAGCTAGTCTCACCCGAGTATGCTTCCGGGATCGGAAGGCGTGGTTCCGGCTGGGAGGCGGTCACTGGTGGTATCGGGAGAACGGGCGGTGTGGGTGGCGCAGTGGGAGCTCGAAGAAGATGGAATTGCTGGGTGAGCTCGGACACCTGCGTCACCAGGGCTTGAACCGCGCGACCAGTGTCGTTAAGACTCCTCTCCTGGGAGTCCATCCTCTGAACACTGGCGCTGAGAATTTCTTCGAGGGTGGAATGTTGACTACTCGCTGCCTCCATAATGGTCAGATCGTTCTGTGACGCTCGGTAAATGAGACAGGAGGCAAAAGCGAGTAAGCAAAGTTTATTGTACAAGATGTGATGATGGAAGGTTGGAGAGTGACGCAGGAACATCGATGGCAGCACAGACTAGTGAGTAGATGGGTTGAGTGCGCTGATGACGATGACAGTGGTGGTAAATCCAAGTGCGGTGAATATAATCCGTGGGTGAAGGCAAAGGTCCAACAGAAACCAGACAGGAAACAAATCAAGGCAGGAACACACGAACAAGACATCAGCCACGGATCTACAAACAACGATCTGACAAACAGGAGACGAAAGACAGGGTGTTAAATAGGCTGTTGGAATGATTAGCACCTGCCGCTGATCAGACGATCAGCGGCAACACCCACATGAAACAGTCAACATGACGTAACATGAATACAGCTGGAGACGGTGCATTCATGAACCGTGACACTTATAGTGCGGAAAATATAGTAATTTGTTTGTCAGGCAAGATGGCAGTATTGGCGTTTTGATAGGTCAGATCACCTGTCAATCAAGCTCACTGTGAACGTTCAATTACATTTTAACATGTATTCACAAAGAAAACATCTCATGTTTCACTTCTGTTAAATGTGATGAAATAAATCTTTAGTTTGAAATATGAACAGCTATGCTAATCTTTCTCTTTTTGTTTTCTTTTTTCTCCAGCCTCGCGTGTGGAGACTTCAGAAGATCCCAGACCTCACAAAGATTTCAGATGATGGAAACTATAGATGAACATGCAAAGCTGCTAAATAATCCTTATATTGTGATCATTGCCCTAAAAGGTAAGTTTGCAGGCTGATTTAAGGTGTGCTCCTACATTTTCTGCTTGTACTCCTATGTATTTATGATACAAATGTAAATGACTGTAAATGAACATAAAAAGCTGTTGCATGCCTTTCTCATAAGCGCTCGCCTGTTAGCAATGCTAATTTTATTTAAAGAGGTTATTACCGAGATCATTAAAAAAGTAATTGTGACGAGTGGGGTGGGGCCGAGAGCCTTGGGAACGGAGCGAGGCCAGTGGAGTGATTGGGAAATGAGTAGGGATGGGGATCGAAAACCGGTTCCATTTTAGAACCGGTTCCAAATTTCCAAGAACAGGGTATTCGATAAGACGCGTGCATTTCGATTCTGCTTAACGATTCCAGCGTTCGAATTCCAATTTGATTAAAAACGATTAGGTGCAGGAACAGAAATAATTTGCACCCTGTTTGTGTGCAGTGTGCATGAAGCACAAGCGCGTGCACAGAGAGCAGCGGTCGCGCTGCTGGTTACCGGTTTGTGTCCGTTCTTGGACTGTTCTGTGTATTTCCACTGTAGAAAAGGTTGTTCAGAGTCGAAACTGACTTCTTTCATATTTGTCAACCAATATACAGAAAACCACATCAGTATATCATCATAAACGCAGCCGTTTACGTCTTACGTGAACGTAAACAGATGAGAAAGAAAACATACGTGTACAGTATTTTTGCTTAAAGAAACAACAGCCTAATAATCGTGTTGCCTGTCATTAATGTTAATCAAAGAACAAAAGAAAACGATTCACTGGTCTTGACTGAATATATTTAATAACTTTAATTGATTAATCTTTATTTTATTTATAAAAAGAAAACAATGAGGTGTTTTTAAACTTTTAATTACAGTGTCTGTACCTGAAATTTTGTTTAGTTGTATTTATTTATGATATTGCTTATTGATTTGTTTGTTCATATCTTATTACTGACTTTTTACTTGTCTTTAACACTTTAATATTTGAAATGTATATTAATCTAGTTGTTTTTGCTATGGTATTTTTTTAACGCACAGGCAAAATTCCTCTTGCAGTTTTTTGTGGGCTGCTGATTTTTGCTCATGTTATTCAGCTGCAACAGAATACATTGTAAAAAACAGAATACATGTTTGACATTTAAATGTTTTACTTAATTTCTTTTTTTTTGTTAAATATTGGATTTTTTTATCTCATTGGAATCTAAACTAGGAATCGATAAGAATCGGAATCAATAAGCAGAATCAGAATCGAAATCGCTAAAAATGAAACCCAACCCTAGACATGAGGGATACCTGCTCCACTCACCGGTCTTGATTCCCACGGAGGAGATCAAAGGATACAAAAGAGGAGCGACAACAGTGAAGGACGAGAGAGGACCAGGCCTGGACTTTATTTTGTGTTTGTGCGTGACAGTCGTCTGC
Source organism: Carassius auratus (assembly GCF_003368295.1). Lineage (NCBI taxonomy): Eukaryota > Metazoa > Chordata > Actinopteri > Cypriniformes > Cyprinidae > Carassius > Carassius auratus. The sequence goes on from NW_020525296.1 coordinate 509,754, forward strand.
GAGGGGCTGGCACGATGTTTTGTCTTTTTTTTTTATTATTAAAGCTATGTTTGATTGTCCACCGGATCCCGCTTCCCCCTTTCTGATGCCGTTACAGTAATATTGTGACTTTATTAAACGATCTTTTGAGAAAATATAGTTTCACAGTGTTATCAATGTACTTTCAGGGAGGAACTTGTCAGCAAATCTACTTCACAGCACATCAGTGAAAGCAGTTGACAGTTACAGACGTGTGTTGGATCAGGGTCACATCTGAATTCTGCAGGTAGGTAGATCTCCAGGAACAGGATTGTGCAGCCCTGTTATATTGGTAATGTATGATGGATTTTGTTTTTATAGAAGGCTTCCTGGGATGAGCGTTGAAGAGATCAGCCCATCAGATGTTGGCCTGGACAGCTGTACCTACAGTACACCACACTGACTTCTTTGCATTGATAGCTGACTGCTACTATTATGTTCTGTGAAGGTATTATAGGAAACCTGAGCACCTGTGACAGTGGAAATGTTGTCATGAATAGTCACACATTCATATTTGTAAATTGAAAGTCACAGATACATTTTTTTTAGTACTAACAATGTTTCTTTTTAACTAATTCTCTCCAGCAAACACAACACAACAGTTACACCATTTCATATTCTGAGGTGCACAAACCCTATTCTACAAATAAGAGAACAACAGTATAGACCCTTTGCACGTGACGTCACCCTCTACTCGCGCGAATTGTGAACGGCATGACGGACGGCAGAAGAGCTTTGCTGTAGGACCGCAAGCCAAACGAATACGAGTTCGTGTTCGTGCGTGTAATAAAATGTTTTTTGTTTTACTTTTTTTACTACAGTTTGATAATGGTCAAACTGTGTATTTACAATGTTAAAGTAGCTGACAACAATAAATATTCTTATTAGGAATAAAACTGCATCGTTTTTTAACTGTGCAGAGCAGTAACGTTAGCTGTACGCTACTGTAATTTTAATATTGGTCATTGTGGTGGTATTTGGACAGCCAAATATTTTCTTAGGTGGTACTTGGTATAAAACGTTATACAGTAGATCAACTGCATTAGAAAGTTCCATTGGCACACCCAATGAACAACGGTAACTTAAGTGGGTAGCCACGAACGACCAGGTCCTCTAAATACAGGTTACATTACGTTACAAAGAACTGGTAAGCATCCAGACTTTTAAAAGCTTTGATATCAACACCAACCCCATTTACCACATAGTGTTACAGATTGTGTGGAATGAAGTCGGGTAGATTTGGCGATTTAATGAGGTCCGTGAAAACGGAGGAAAAAGGTAAGGGTTGGTATCCAATCCTATGATCTCAAAGTTCTCCAAATACCGTTCTTTGTGAGCACCTACCAGATGCCCTACCTCGACCGATAACAGCACAACAGCTTGTTCAATAGAAGAAGCCATAAAGTTTAGTGTTATTTATTTTAAACTGAATGAAACTTCCACTACTATTTAGCTTGTGCTTCCGGTGATTCTGCCGTCTGTCATGGCGTAGGTGCGTGGTCATAGTCACGTGTTTGCAAAGGGTCTATACAAGTGCTCAGTTTAGCCCCTTTCACACTGAGATTCTAGATAATACACGGTTAATGTGTCCTGGCAGTTGTTCCCGGATCATTAGATTTTGGTTCATTCACTCTGCCAGTGATTTTCCTGAATCTGTGTATGCGTTCACACACAAACCATAAAGATTCCGTAAAGACACGACATTATGATGTGACGTGTTTTGTTTCACTTAAGCTGGTGAACGAAGTCAGCTTCAGAACGGATATTGAGGAACTAACTGATCTCTGCTTCATTACAGTTCGCACATATTTTTTCGTCAAAAACATTGATCTGCCTTTTTTTTGGGGACCACCGTGCATTTGAAAGGGGCTTTAGTCTAGCACACTACACATAAGTTATTTACTTTTTTTTTTTTTTTTTTTTTTTTTTTACAAATTAGAGCAAAGTGAATAGAAATTAACTGAATAGAAAGGTAAGTGCTTTTGGAAAATGGCTGAAGACTCAGGTGTTCAAATTAATAAAAGCTGGTCATTCTACCATGATCTTGTCTACAAATATTACTATTCTCATAAAGTTTGTAAATATGTCCAGTTCTAATAAACACGTTTCAGGAAAAAAAATATTCAATAATATGAGCAAGATGAAATGCAGCCCCTGCAAAAATCTGGTATAACAGAGCCTGTGAAATTGTTAATTTGTAGAATAGGAATAGGAGAAGGATTTGTTGTGTTTGTGAGAGAGAGAGAGAAACAAAATACAAGCTTGAAACTCCAAAAACATTTTCTTTATGATTTTTGAAATATTCTCTACAAATACAAATTCCAATGTCACAAGTGCTCAAATTTGTTATAATAAATGTACAAAGTGTCTCAATTGTGGCCTACACGATCAAACCTGACCTGATAAGGTCACATCTCTGATATTACAAACAACTCAAGTTTTGATTGCAAATGAAAACTGATTGATCTATGTACCTCTGTCTTCTTTATAGACCATCATCTCACTCATATGTCTTTTATTTTGTGGAACACAAAAGTAAAGAGTGACAGCCTCAGTCACCATTATTTTTTTATATGTGTATATATATAATATTTTTAGAAAAGCAATGATGGTGAACTGTGACTGAGGCTGTCGGTTTGTAAGTTTCTGCCTTGCATCTTCTTTTGTGACCCACTGAAAATAAGTCAAAGACATTTGGTCTTTTTTTTTTTTATTCAGTGAATATAGCTTTTAATTTGTTACTTGACACAATTTATATTAGCATATAATATACTTTATACCTATTTGTGTATTTGTTTGTAAAAGCATTTGATTTGCAAGACTTAGATGGGTTGTGCTCTACACATTTGTAACCGTGTATTAACTGTATTGTATAAATAATAAAGAAATTGTGACTGAATGTGATGTGTTTAATAAAGTTTTACTTATACATGCTAATTTATTTAGTAGTAAGGTGTGAGATTTTTAAAACAAGCAGAAAATGTTAATAGTAAAGTAGTTTTACCCAAATGAAATCAACGTCGTTTCAACGTTAGGTAAGCAAACCAATTAGATCGATTTTATGTTGAAAACGTATTGATTCTCTGATGTAGTTTCAACTAACTGAAAAACGACGTAGATTCAACGTTAGGTAAGACAACCAATTGCGTCGATTTTCCGTTAGTTTTGAATGGCGCGCCTGACGTCGGATCAACGTTAACCCGATGAGCAAAACGATGTTGGATCGACGTCGGAGATCAACGTGGTTTCGACGCCGCGAGAAACGGTGATTCTACGTTGATTCGATGTCAGTTTGCTATCGGGGGCGCCACATGACGGCGCCACATGACAGCAACCTGTCTGACAGATGTAAATCTTCTAAGTGGCTGTGCGTGCAAACTGCCATCGTTAATCTTGCAGAGATGGCGAGCTTGAGCGGGGAGTTCTTTGGCGTGAGTGAGCAGGAGTAAGTATTCTGATTAATTATTTTGTATAGTATTTTAAAATGTAACGCCAGTACGCCATATTAAGTTAATTGCCTGCGAGCTTCTCCTCCTGTCTGTATGGTAATGCGACAGAGAGTCAAGTGGTTATGACGCAATCGTTAGCCTATTTTTACAAAAACTGTTTATACGGGGCCATAATGTAACATAGAAGGTAATGGAGCCCTTTATACATTGTCGTGTATCTTTAGAAATAAATAATGGACAAACGGAGTCTTTAAACGCCTCAGATGTAAAGTTATTCGCTGTCAAAGTGACGCCAAAATGAATGGGAGTCAATGGGAATACTAACGCAAGTGAAGTTCTGCTAAAAGATGGCAGCTCCCACCCGACTTCAACTTCCGGTCGAGTTCCTTCTCCCCGCTCCAAGTCCAAAATGGCAGCAAGAAAACGTGGCAATGCTGATAATGAGAAGGGAAACCCCGTAGGCGCAATTCAATTAAAAAATGTTTGTTCATTCAACTTGGTTAATGATGTTGCTATAATATTTTGCAAAATATTGTTGGACTAACATGCATTTTTACATAGACTCACAATATTCACAATTCATATTATCTGTAACTAAAAAAAAAACTGTTTGCTGAACAAAGGGTCGTTTTATTTTTTACAGTGTACTATAATGTTTAATGTCAAGTGGGATGTGCTGAAAAAAGATTCTGTAGATAAACACCTCAGGGGAGAATGGTTTGAAATGGAGGATTGTCAAAATAAAGATTTCAGTCAAATGTTTTATAATTTTCTTAAATGAATAGGTGTGTACTCATCACACTCTCTATCCCATGCAAGGATTAGCATCAATTTAAAACAAAAACAGCCCCCAAAAAAAGTGAATTGTGTCATCTGCTATCTGAACAAGATGACTAAATCTAGTCGAGTCATAAAAATATAATTTACAAATCAATTTACAATCAAAAAAACTTTTACAATTGTATTCTGAATTCTATATGCATTGTGAACATTTGTACAGTATAAAAACCATTACATCTATGGAATGTCCCATAAAACATGGAAAACCAACGTGTGTGTGTGTGTGTGTGAAAGAGAGTGTGAGAGAGAGAGACCAAAGAATCCGCTAGTGTTGATTCATTGTCTAAACCACAGCTTATTTTAAATTTGGTTTATCTTGTCATATCATGTTATGTACTTTGATTTCTTTTAACAATATTGTTTAGCACCATGGTCAACCATTGCTGTTTTATTGTGCTTCATGAACTGAACTAAAGCATGATTCTGTGCATATAAAATGAGATGGATGTTGTAAATCCATAAGCACAAGCATATAGATGATACTTGTATCTTCTGTCAGTTAGACCTCATAACTACCTTCACAGTCATAAATAAATTGTTAGGTGAGGTTAATTTGGTGGATAGGGGCAGTGAGCAAGGATGTTGAATCGTTTTTAACTTAAGACTCCTCATAAGTATATCTTTTCAACCTACAGATCAGGTTGTACTGGTCCTACAGAGGTGTTAGCAATATAGATGAGGTAGAAAGACAGGTCCGGACATACCACCTTTTGAGAAGCATATAGAAATTGTGATGGGTAATATTCTTGGTGAAACTTTAATGATATTTTTCATTTTTTAAATTTTAGGTGCTTTATTGCCATGGGAAATATTTTGTAAATTCGTATTGCCAGATCCTTCCAGTATTGTTGCAAACAATCAAAACAGTGATGGCTTAGCTATAATATTGAGCCAATAGATCAAGCAAATCTGAAACACTTACAGGTTTGAGATGGAAATGTGTTTGGATATCTTCCAACCCCAAACAAACTGCATTCCTGTTAACAAACATATTAAAACATAATATTGGACACAGACTACATCACACGAGGAAAACAGACAGGGGAGAAGCTTTTGGTTCTAGTGTCTAGAAACCAGTCCACCAAAAGTGTTGACCTAAAACACAAACACAGAAGCCCGAGGCCCAGACAACCTCCTTGCTTAGGGCTAGATGTAGTGTCTATGTATTAACATATACCATTTGTTGGGCCTTTTTCACAATGGAGTCAATGTGATTGTCCCACTTAAGGTTTTGAGAGATGGTGGTTCCCAGGAATCTGAATGACTCCACTGCAGTCACAGTGCTGTTCATGATGGTGAGTGGGGAAAGTGCAGGTGGGTTTCTCCTAAAGTCCACGATCATCTCCACTGTTTTGAGCGTGTTCAGCTCCAGGTTGTTAAGACTGCACCAGACAGACAGCTGCTCAACCTCTTGTCTGTAAGCAGACTCATCACCGTCCTGGATGAGGCCGATGAATGTAGTGTCGTCTGCAAACTTTAGGAGATTGACAGAGGGGTCTTTAGAGGTGCAGTCATTGGTGTACAGGGAGAAGAGCAGAGGGGAGAGAAAACATCCCTGAGGGGCACCAGTGTTGGTGGAGCAGCTGTTTGACATGAATTTCCCCAGTCTCACTAACTGTTGCCTATCTGTCAGAAAGCTGGTGATCCACTGACAGATAGAGCTCGGAACAGAGAGCTGGGTCAGTTTAGTCTGGAGGGATGTTGGGATGATGGTGTTGAAAGCCGAACTAAAGTCCACAAACAGGATCTTCACATAAGTTCCTGTTTTGTCCAGATGTTGCAGGATGAAGTGCAATCCCATGTTGACTGCATCATCCACGGACCTGTTTGCTCGGTACGCAAACTGCAGGGGGTCCAGTAATGGTCCAGTGATGTCCTTCAGATAAGCCAGAACCAGTTTTTCAAATGACTTCATGACGACAGACGTTAGAGCCACATGTCTTGTGTCCTGTTATCTTGGGTTTCTTTGGAATGGGGATTATGGTGGAGCGTTTGAAGCAGGAAGGCACTTCACACAACTCCAGGGATCTGTTGAAGATCTGTGAAAAGATGGGGGCCAGCTGGAAACACTTCGCTGTGCAACTGGCTGTTGGACTTTCTGACTGGAAGACCTCAGGCAGTACAGGTCGGCAGCAACACATGCAGCACCATCACACTGAACACTGGGGCCCCCCAAGGATGTGTGCTGAGCCCCCTCTTCTTCACTCTGCTGACCCACGACTGCACACCGTCACACAGCTCCAACCTCTTTATTAAGTTTGCAGATGACACGACTGTGGTGGGTCTCATTAGCAACAAAGATGAGACAAACTACAGGAGTGAGGTGAGCCGCCTGGCCATGTGGTGCAGTGACAACAATCTGTCTCTGAACATGGAGAAGACAAAGGAGATTGTTGTAGACTTCAGGAGAGTACACACTCAGCACGTTCCTCTGACCATCAACAGTGCGACTGTGGAGAGAGTTCACCGGGGTCTGAGAGTAACGCAATTTCAATTCTCTGTATGTATGTACTGTACATGTGGAAATTGACAATAAAGCAGACTTAAAAAAATGATGTGCGCCAGGTCTTCAAGAAGAACAAAAGAAGAAAAGCACCAGGCCCAGATGGCGTTACACCACTGAAAATATGTGCTGACCAGCTGGCCCCCATCTTTTCACAGATCTTTAACAGATCCCTGGAGTTGTGTGAAGTGCCTTCCTGCTTCAAACGCTCCACCATAATCCCCATTCCAAAGAAACCCAAGATAACAGGACACAAGACCTGTGGCTCTAACGTCTGTCGTCATGAAGTCATTTGAAAAACTGGTTCTGGCTTATCTGAAGGACAAACTCATTCAGGTCGTTAGCAAGTCGTTGATTAGCCTCAGTGCAAGGGGATGGTGTCTTGTAGTTTGTGATGGCTCTCAGTCCTCTCCACACTGAAGTTGAGTCATTGGAAGTAGACTGATCTTCCAACTTTTTAGCGTAGGTCTTTTTAGCCACTTTAATCTCTTTGTTCAGTGTGTTCCTTGGCTGATTGTACAAGACTCTGTCCCCATTTCTGAAGGCATCCTCTTTGGCCTGATGAAGATGTCTGAGTTTTACTGTAAACCATGGCTTATCATTGTTGAATGTTAAATAAGTCCTGGTAGGAATGCATATATCCTCACAGAAACTAATAAAGGATGTTACAGTCTCTGTGAGTTCGTCCAGATCGGTGGTAGCAGCTTCAAAAACACTCCAATCAGTGAGGTCAAAACAAGATTGTAAATCCTGCTCTTTTTCGCTGGTCCATCTCTTCACAGTCCTTACTACAGGTTTAGCAAATTTTTATTTTTTTATTTAACCTTTATTTAACCAGGAAAGTCCCATTGAGGTTAAAACCTCTTTTTCAAGGGAGTCCTGGTCAAGAGCCAGCAAAAACACAGTCAATTACATTTATAAAAGTTATACAATACAAATAATTTAAAACATTTGCAATTTAAACAGGTCATTTCAGGTTCTCTCAATCTGGACTTAAGAGCATTTAAGGAAATGAGTTCAGATAATTTCAAGTCTTTTTGCAAAAAGTTCCATGCAGAAGGAGCTGAGTAGACAAAAGCCCTTTTTTCCAGTTCTGTACGGGCAAATGGAACAAAGAGCAGCAAGTGATAATTTGATCGCAATGAATAAGAACCAACACTTCTCCATGTGATTAAACTACAGATGTAGGATGGCAAAAGACCAAGCATAGCCTTATAGATAAAAGTATGCCAGTGCCCTGATCTCCTGTTGGACAACGATGGCCATGCCACTCTCGAATATAATTCACAATGATGAGTCAAGTTTGTACAATTCGTAATAAATCTCAGATACGCATGATAAACAGTGTCAATCTTATACAGACATTGTGCTGAAGCGGTCCTATACACCAGGTCTCCATAATCTAAGACAGATAAAAATGTTGCAGTGACTAGCTGCTTTTTTGCTTTAGAAGAAAAACAAAATTTATTTCAAAAGAAAAAGGACAGCTCAAGTTTTTGCCTGTAAGACGGTATAAGATGAATCAGACAGTGATCAGAACGTCCCAAAGCTGCTCGTGGTACAGAGTGATATGCATCCTTTATTGTCGTGTAACAGTGATCCAGTATATTACTGTCTCTGGTGGGACTTGTAACATTATACTGTCCTCCCTTCATGTATTATCTTTATGAAGTTTGACAGCAAGTTAAACTCCATCCATTATAATCAAGAAATGCAAGTTGAAGTTTCAGCATTTATTGTAACTTGATCTCACAACATTACGATTGATCAGAGTGAAACTAAAGAAAAGAAATACAATCTCCAATTAGACTCATAACTAAACATAGCTCCAAATAACACAACTAATAACTTTACATAATGTCAAAATATACTTTTGAGTTACCCAAAGCAAGTACATAAATAAAACTTACAGCTATTGCTCTTCAAAACTTCCAAAGGCAAGGAATGATGAGGATTATCCAAAGAAAAACACTCAGAGCAACATGCATCGTCCATGTGCCTAGCTGCACTTCCTGATATATATATAACCTGCAGTTTCTTTAACAACCACTAGCACCATAACAATAATAACTTGGACACATACTGTGAAACCGGTACAGAACACTCCCCGCCTGATGTCATTAGACATCAATATAGCTTATAACATTTCAGTCCTTTTTTGAAGGAAGCAAAATGACCTGTGAAATTGGTCTGAAGAACTTTTTGGTTGTACCTTGAGAAGTCGTTTTAACCTCTACTTTTCTTACATGTCCGTCTGCACTTGGGAATGTATGGGTGACCATTGCCATTGGCCAATCATTGCAACAAAGGGTACTAGCTTTCAAAATAACAATATCTCCAACTTGAAGATTGGTGCATGATTCAGTCCATTTGCATCTTTGTTGCGAGATGGGAAGGTACTCTTGCCTCCAGCAGGTCCAGAACTGATTTGCAAGGATCTGTATTTTTTTCCACTGACTTCCATAAAGATCCTTCTCAGAGAAGTTACAGGTAGGAACTCCAAGAGGAAATCCAGTCTTCTGGGTGATCAGAATGTTAGGGGTTGGTAGCAATGGCATCTCTGGGTCAGAGGAGACTGGAACCAGTGGTCTGGCATTGATTATTGCAGACACTTCCGCCATCAGAGTACACAGAACCTCATGAGTAAGCTGGATCGATTTGTTTTCCAGCAGCACACTGTCAAGGTTTCTGCGTGTAATCCCTATCATTCTTTCCCACACACCACCCATGTGTGATGCGTGAGGTGGGTTAAATTGCCACGAGCAGCCTTGTTCACTTAGATACTTTTGGACAGTGAGTTCTTTGCATGCTACAATGAAATTTGTTCCACAATCGGATCTTAGCTGTTTTGCTGGTCCCCTTATAGAAAAAAGCGACGTAATGCATTTATACAGCTGGATGTATCCATGGATTCTATTACTTCCATATGCACGTAAAAAGGACTGCCCAACATTTACGGTTTGCTGTACCTCCTCTAGTGCGTCGAGTCAAAACTGTCCATGGGCCAAATACATCCAGTCCCACATAGGTGAAAGGAGGAGACATGTCCAGACGCTCTGGTGGAAGATCCACCATTATTTGCTGTGCAAATCTACCCCTTAGTTTTCGATAGGTTACACAATGATACAATATGGAGCTTATGAGCCTCCCGCCATTCACAATCCACAAGCCTGCAGTCCTTATTGCTCTTTCCGTGAATTGACGACCTTGATGTTTCACTTCTTGATGGTAGTGTTTCACCAACAGGGTTGTGACTTGGTTGTTCTTGGGAACAATAATCGGATTCTTCTCATGCTGATCCAGAGGAGCATTTTTCAGACGTCCACCTACTCTAAGCAGATCAATGTGGATCTGAGGATTGAGTTTTTAAGTGCACTGCTTCTCGGAATGTTCCTTTGTTCTGCTAAGGCACTGAAATCATCGTGGAATGTTTCTTTCTGTACAGATTTAAGGATAACAAGCTTGGCTGCTAAAAGCTCTTCAGGAGTTCTGACCCTTTTACATATGTGCCATCCTCTGCATTCATTTGTGTGAGTATTTGAGATCGGCTTGAATGAACGAACTGTGGATAAGCAGTGTGGTAGCTCTCAGGAGTGCTTTCCAGGAAGAGAAGCGTTTAAAGCGTTCTGAAGTAAGATGCCTTTCTTCAGTGAGAGTTACAAAACTTGTGACATGAGGTCGGATTTCTCCATCCAGTTCTGGCATTACCAACTCAAATGTCTTTTGAGTTTATTGTTGAACTGTGAGAGGTTTGTGCAGAAAATCTGGACCTTTAAAACACTGTGTGTTAGCAAGCTGTGATGCAGACACTGATCTGGTGGCAATATCGGCTGGGTTCTGATTTGTTGGTACGAAGTGCCACTGTTCTGGGACCGTACTTTGACGGATTCGCTGCACTCTGTTGTGTACATACACAAAAAAACGCCGGGTCTCGTTGAATATGTAGCCAAGAACTACCTTACTGTCGCAGTAAAACTTGACTGCATCTGGAACGAAATCAATTTCTTCAAGTATTATTTCTGCCATTTCAACAGGTAATACAGCTCCACACAATTCAAGGCGTGGAATGGTGGGCTCTAGACGAGGGTTCAGTTTTGCCTTGCCCATAATAAATCCTACATGACTTAGTCCTTCTTCGGTAAAAACTCTAAGATAGGCCACTGCAGCTATAGCCATGTTTGATGCGTCTAAGAACAGACATATCTCTCTATACTTCGAACTGGAAAGTGACAGTAGGACATATGTAGGTGGTATATGGAGATTTTTCAGATCTTGTAAGGAATTTTTCCATAATTCCCATTCCTCTTGTTTGGACTCAGGGAGTGGAACGTCCCTGTCGCTTGTGTCATGAGATATTTCCCGCAATAAAGCTCTTCCTTTTATAGTAACTGGTGTCACTAAACCAAGTGGGTCGTAAAGGCTGTTAATGACAGACAATACTCCATGACGAGTGAAAGGCCTCTCAGACTTTGTGACATGAAAGGTGAATGTATCTGACTCCATTTCCCAGCATAGTCCAAGACTCCGCTGACTAGGAAGAGTTTCTTAAGTAAGATCCTGGTCTTTTATGCCTTTGGCTAAATCCTCTGGAGGAAAGGCTTTCATCACTGTGGTTAAATTTGAAGCTATTTTGTGGAGTTTTATATTTGACTGTGCAAGAGATTTCTGGGTACGCTTCAGTAGACTGATGGCATCCTCTTCGGTTGGCAGAGATATAAGACCATCATCCACGTAAAAATGTCGCTCAACACATTGGCGAGTGTCTGACCCATGTTCACGTTCACCTTCTTTTGCAGCACGTCTGAGACCATAGATTGCAATGGCAGGAGAAGGGCTGTTTCCAAAGACATGTACACGCATCTGGTACTCTGTGATGTCTTTTGATATGTCGTTGTCTCGGTACCACAAGAACCATAGGTACTTCCTGTGATTATCCTGTACCACAAAGCAATAGAACATCTGCTGTATGTCAACAGTCACGGCTATAGGTTCTTTTCTGAAGCGCAACAACACTCCAAGGAGAGAATTGTTCATGTCGAGCCCTGTAAGAAGGGTACTGTTCAAAGAAATACCATGGTACTATGCACTGGAATCGAATACTACCCTTATCTGGTCTGGTTTCCGTGGATGATAGACTCCAAAGATAGGTAAATACCAGGATTCCTCATTCTCTTTGAGCAGAGGAGCTAGTTCGGCGTGCCTGTTTTCAAACATCTTTCCCATGAATTCTTGAAAGTTTTCTCTAACAACTGGTCTTTTGTCCAGAGTGCGTTTCAAGGAGAGAAGTCGCTAGAGTGCTTGATCTCGATTGTTAGGGAGAAGTGATCGGGGTGTTTTGAAGGGTAACGGAGCGACCCAGAAGTTTCTCTCATCTTTGTGAAAGTCCTTCTCCATGATCTTTAGAAAGGCTTGATCTTCACATGAAAGAGCACACTTGTTGTCATCTTTAGTTCTCTCGAACACTAAGTGACCAATGTCATTGGATGTCTTTGTAACTGCATTTAGACTATTGTGTTGATTGAACTCCCCGCCATGCTTTGTCCTCTCTTTCAAAGATATGTGACTTCCACAAGGAGTAAGGAAAGAAGGTCTGCCATTTTCTAGCACATTTGTCCTAAAGCTGCTTACAGTCGGCTGATCAGGACCCAGCCTAGATCAAGTCTCTGGGCGAAGAGAGAATTATGAGTACCATTGATTTGCTGCCTGACCTTATGCACTCTAATAAGATCTCTCCCCAACAAAAGCAGGATTTGGGCATTTGAATCTAGTTTCAGAATGAATCTTGCAGTTGATTTCAATTGAGGATGACAAAGTGCTATCTCTGGGGTTGGAATTTCTGACCTGTTATCAAGGGTTTCATTGCATTCGATAAGTTGAAGAAGATCGATGCTCACAACTCCACTAAATGCTTCTATCTGGAATCCATATGCTTTCCTGCCCATCATCTCCATGACACCTGCACAGGTTTTGAATGAGTAAGAATGTGGGTTGCTTTGAACATCGAACAAATCAAAGAATTCTGAACGAGCCAAGGAGCGATTACTTTGGTCATCAAGGATTGCATAGATATTGACTGCATGCTCGGATTGTCCTTTCTTATACACTTTCACTAAGCATATTTTTGAACAAGAACGAGCTGAATGGTTACTACCACATACCTCTGTGCATTGGGAACTTACAGCAGCTGAGTCACTGAGGTTCTCTTCTCTTTCGATTTCATGTTTTGTACGCACTTGTTCTGCTGGATTTGAGGTCCAAGGAGCCAGACCTGGATGCATAGCTGTTGAGTGGAATTCACTTTCACATTCTCCGCATTTCAGTGGCATTCTGCACTCTCTGGCTAAGTGAAAGGTTGATGCACAACATCTAAAACACACACCATTTTCCTTAAGATAGGTTATGCGTTCCTTTATGGGCTTCTCTCTGAATCCTCTGCACTTTACAAGGGAGTGGGGTTTGTTATGGATAGGACAGATTTTGGTTAAATCATCTCTTTACTCCTTTTTCTCAGTTTGACATTTCAGTGGAGTGGTTATATCTGTCTTGTGTGCAGAAATTAAACCTTTGGATACAGTGTTCCTGAATGAGGGCTTCTCATACCTGGGAGTCATGGTGTTGCTGATAGACAGCTTGAAGCTGGGGTCATTTCGTGTCCTTGCTTCGCAACATACAAATTGTGTGAAAAAAGAAAACGGAGGAAAGTGCACGTTGTTTTCATCTTTATACCTTGATCCGATGGAAACCCACCTCTCCTACAGATTATGCGGCAATTTATCTACTATAGGGTTGATACCACGGGCAGTGTCCAAGTAGGTTAAACCTGGGAAGTAGCCTTCTTCTTTGGCAGATTGTAACTCCATGAGAAGATCTCCGAGTTCTCTTAATTTGACATTGTCTCTGTTGGATATGCGAGGAAAATTGTCGAGCTTACTGAAAAGTGCACTTTCTACAATCTCAGGGGCTGCATAACACTCTCTGAGTCTGTCCCAGACCATTTTCAAGGCTAGTTTGGGGTGGTTTATATTCACAGATCTGAATCTTTTGACATATTCTGATGACTCTTTGCCAAGCCACTTTGCTAAGAGGTCAAGTTCCTCACCTGCTGTCAGATCCAGTCCTTCAATTACACTGATGAAAGAAGCTTCCCATGCTCTATAATTTTCAGGACAATCATCAAATTTGGTAAGTCCAGTGGTAACAAGCTCTCTGCGTGCAAGATATTTTGCGAAGTCCGTCATGCTGGCTGCTTGGGTATGATCTGCTCGAGGAGTATTGTATGGCGTTGCATGATCAAAGGAATGCTGATGAGGAGCATTGATCGAATTAGGTGAAGGTATCTCGCTCTTGAAATAACTTCTTTTAATGGTATGGATGTTTGGCAACTGTACACTTTGAATTTGAGGAATTTTATTTCCGCTGGTTTCTTGACCTCACTCCTCGTCGGTTGTTCATCAGTCACAACGTATGAAGTGGTGTTATCGTTGCGTGAATGATTCATCTGAGTGATATCATGTATTGCTGATGACTGATTTGTGTTGTTTTGTGATGAACTTCCAGGGATGCTGTCTATGACAACCCATTTTCTTTTATCCTCAACATACTCATTTGTTCGTTCTTGGACAGTTAGAGGTGTGTCTGAACTGCTTTTAGAATCGCTGTGATATTCACGTGCCTCTGCTGCAGCTTCCAGAATTTCAGCCTCAGCAAGCGCAGCTGCCACCTCCTTTTCAGCTTGCAATGCTTCCAATGTAGCCTCCAATGTGGCTTTCTCCACTTCTAATCTGGCCTTTTCCTTTTTCATGTGCAGCTCTCTTTCTGCGAATGATGCACGAGCTCGTGCCACTTCAGACACAGCTCTGGCTCTTGCCGCTGCATCACTGGTTGAAGGTCTTGAAGATAGAACTGACCAACGAAGCTTTCCCAGATTTGCTAGATTTATCCTCCATATTTATATTGATGCTTGCTTTTCAGTAGCTTCTCAATAGCTTTTCACTATACTGTCCTCCCTTCATGTATTATCTTTACAAAGTTTGACAGCAAGTTAAACTCCATCCATTATAATCAAGAAATGCAAGTTGAAGTTTCAGCATTTATTGTAACTTGATCTCACAACATTACGATGGATCAGAGTGAAACTAAAGAAAAGAAATACAATCTCCAATTAGACTCATAACTAAACACAGATCCAAATAACACAACTAATAACTTTACATAATGTCAAAATATACTTTTGAGTTACCCAAAGCAAGTACATAAATAAAACTTACAGCTATTGCTCTTCAAAACTTCCAAAGGCAAGGAATGATGAGGATTATCCAAAGACAAACACTCAGAGCAACATGCATCATCCATGTGCCTAGCTGCACTTCCTGATATATATATAACCTGCAGTTACTTTAACAACCACTAGATGTCAGCACCATAACAATAATAACTTGGACACATACTGTGAAACCGGTACAGAACAAACATGCTGTCTGTATTTTGGCAGTTCACGGGAGAGATTGGCTTTATTAAAGTCCTCAAGAATGATTAAAACAGAGTCCGGGTGTTGTTGTTCTGTGTCTGTGATCTGATCAGCGAGTTTCTGTAAAGCTGAGCTCACGTGCGCTTGCGGAGGAATGTAAACACTGACCAGAATGAACGAGTGAAACT
Organism: Carassius auratus; assembly: GCF_003368295.1. Lineage (NCBI taxonomy): Eukaryota > Metazoa > Chordata > Actinopteri > Cypriniformes > Cyprinidae > Carassius > Carassius auratus. The sequence goes on from NW_020525296.1 coordinate 525,219, forward strand.
CCCGTGGTGAATAGAACGGCTTGAAGTTAATGAAGAGTGTTTCCAGGTTTGAGCAGCACATCTTCTTTAACACAGTTACATCTCTACACCACCATTCATTGATATAAAAGCATGTCCCGCTGCCGCGCGATTTCCCCGTTGATTCTGATTCATGATCTGTTCTAAACAGCTGAAATTCCGGCAGAAGGAGTGCGCTGTCCGGTATGGCGTCATTCAGCCAAGTTTCCGTGAAACACAGAGCAGAAGAGTGTGAGAAATCCTTATTTGTCTGAGAGAGCAGAAGGAGTTTGTCTGTTTTGTTAGGTAGAGAGCGGAAATTTGCCAGATGATACTAGGCAAATCCGCGCTTCCTGAGTCTGACGAGCGCTCCCGCTCGCTTCCCCTATCTGCGCGTCCTGAAGCGCTTGATCAGCGCCGCTGCTCCTCCGATAACAACGTTAGTAAAACGTCTGAATAATTTAAATCTGGTAAAAGATCTTGTAGTGTGTTCTGCCGAATGTTCAGCAGTTCATCCCTGGTGAAACTGATCGTGTTTGTTAAACAAAAAACAGGAAAAACAAACAAAAACAGTACAAACACTGGAGAGCCAAGCACTGAAGCAGCCATGTGCGGCACTGTCGAGTCACGAGATCCGTCATGTCAATCAAGGGTGACAGGACCCCAGTGACATGGGAGTCACTGAGTTGATGCATCTGCAGCCCTGTGTTGCCAAGCATGTTCAGGTTGATCGTCTGCAGGCCAGAGAGCATCCCGGCCTGTGCCAGCATTATCTGGGTGTTAGCGAGGCTCAGCAGGTGAAGTGTCTGCCTGCTGATCTGGCCGTTCGGACCTACGTTACAAATCAGGATGAGGCTGGTGATGGTCTGGATCTGAACGTTCTGCACTCCTGAGACAAGCTCTGTGTGGTGTACACCTGCCCGCTGGCTATGACAGAGCTGAGCTGGATTATCTGCAGGACCGGCTGCGACATAAAGAGAATCTGAGCTCGACACGGTTTCTGTCCGCCTCTGTTATCAGACACTCCTTTGCTACTCTGGGTCAGTGTTACGCCGCTGCCTGAAGCAGCCATCTGTGTGCTGATGGTAGTGCAGTACTCTGCTGCAGTCCTAGAGACCGTGCTCTGGAGCAGCTGCTGGGAAGTACCTATGGTTCCTCCGGTGTTTGCATCACTTACGGATTCAACAGCTGCAATAGAGCACACCGGGAGAAGGGTGATGTTAGCATTCACTGGGACAGGCACATTGGAGAGGAACTTCGTCTGATTGGGCAGACTGTGACACCCAGACTGATGTTTTGCAGAGGGATTGCTTGCTGGAAGAGGCCAGGGATGGTCAAGATGTTGCCAGTGCCAGCGACTGGGTTTGTGGGGGCAGGTGCTGCGGCGGACACGTCCTGGGCTGCCTGATTGAACTGGAGCTGCTGTACATCTACAGTCTGGAACTGTGGGACCACCTGACACTAGATATTAGGCATCACACCAGAGAGGGTGGTGAGCACCTGCTGACTCTGCAGGTTTTGTGAGGAGGCCATCACATACTGCTGCTGCACCGCCGGCAGTCTGCTCTTGTCCTCCGAGGCTGTGGTGGGAGCAGTAGCGGAGCTACTTGTAATTGTACATGTATGTGTAAGATACATCAAGGTGGCCCATAAATCTGCTTTTTTCATATTAATATTTATTTGTCAGTGATATAATTAGTGTGTTGTTTTAATGGTTGATTTCACTCAACAGACAGTGCTAAAACAGAGGGGTTTCATAACACTTTAATGTTAATCAAACAATAAAAATCTTTAATGAATAATTAGTAGGGGTGGCATGATACCATTATTTCAGAACTGATACTGATCCGATACCAGTTTTTATTTTTTATTTTTATTTTACATGTCTATACCTCAGTGTGTGTTGACCTGATGATCATCACTCTTTTGTGTATTACACTCAACCTACTAAATATAAACAACTTCATTGTGTTAGTGGATCATTCAGTAGCAGAAGATACTCCACAAAAATTATGAGTTCACAATAATTTTATGAAATCTAAACATTTAGAGAATGTACATCAAAAACATTTTTAAAAGACTATTTAGTGGAGAGGAAAATAAAAGTAAATATGTGTAATCTGGTAAAATGTTACACATTGCTCTTTGTATTGTAATATACATTCATGAAAAACAATACAATTCTAAATAAATATATACAATTAATTAAATGCATGTCTTTTAAATTTATAGCACAGTAATGAGGCAACAACATATGAAAGATAAGACAGAACAAGAAAGGAAATTAACAATCCTGGGCTCACAAAATTTTCTAAAAAATGATTTAAACTAGCCCAAATAAAAGATATTGTATTTTTTCTTAAAATAACAAGTCAAGAGAGTAGGGGTGCAGCGGATTATATTACATTATCATATCACATTTTTCAGATGAGCAAAAAAAAAAAAAATTGGTTCTTTACATTTAGATATATATGTATGTAACGTATGTAATCTAACGTTACGTCAGAAAGAGACTGATGAAGGGGTCCCTTACAAAACGCCAAGTAGCTGTCTTTCAGTGACCCGTGTGAGTGATAGCACCCTGTCATGACGCTAGCACAAGTGAGGGCCTATAGCTAAAACAGAATATACTGGGTAGCATATTCCAGCTGGATGTATGGTAGCAGGCTGCCTGCTCATAGGAGGACTTACAAAGGCAGGTATCAACTAAAAGGCGGTGATACACATGAACTCTGAGGTACCCAGTCTGCAGGGTGGAAGTTTCAATGACAGAGCTGGCGAGGTACTTGACAAGGGAAAGACACATGCCATGAAGAGACTTACTGTGGACATACACGTGGGATTGCCCGAAAAGGGGAATCACAATACTTGGAGGCACCTAGTCCCACACAGGGCAGACCAAAGGGGCATGCACGCAAGTGCTGGACATCAACAATGCTGGAGGAACCCAGGGTTCTGAACTGTGGAACTCACCGATGGGGAACAGCCCAAGCATCCAGTCCTTGGAGGAGAATGATGCAGCAAGCAGATTGACACCAAGCAGGGTCTTACTGGCCCAAAGGGGTGAGTACCTGGGAGGACACGTGCTCTACACAGAGATTATAAAATCTTGCAAATGTGAAAGGTGTCGCCCAGCCCTCGGCTCTACAGATGTCTGTTAGTGAGGCACCATGTGCCAGAGCCCAGGAGGAAGCTACACTCCTAGTTGAGTGAGCTTTCACCCCTAGGGGGCATGGCAGGTCTTGAGCCTGATAAGCCAGGACAATAGCATCCACTATTCAGTGGGATAACCTCTGCTTGGAGACAGCATTTCCCTTCTGCTGGCCTCCATAACAAACAAAGAGCTGGTCTGAGGTCGTAAGGAACTGAGGTCTGTCCACATAAGTGGAGAGCGCACATACTGGACAGAGTGGTGCCAGGTCTGGGTCTGCCTCCTCCAGGGGCAGCACTTGCAAGTTCACCACCTGATCCCTAAAGGGAGTGGTGGGAACTTTGGGCATGTACCCAGGCTGGGGTCTCAAGATAACATGAGAGTTGGCCGGCCCGGATTCCAGGTACGCTTCATCAACTGAAAATGCCTGCAGGTCACTGACTCTCTTCACTGAAGCCAAAGCTTTCAGGAGTCATGTCTGGTGGACTTGGCTTTAGCTGAAGTGATGGTAGCTACCACCTGAGGTGGCAAGGTACCTAAACCTTCCGTAACCCGTCCAGAACCCACACATGTAGGATCCAAGATCAGGATGTGGGTGCCAGAGGGTTCACCGTCTCTGAGAAAGAAGGTCTTTCCTCAAGGAATTGGCCAGGGAGGGGCTGTCACGAGGAGTACAAGTTTGGGGAACCAGGTCCGGCTGGGGAAAAAAAGGCGCAACCATGAGGACTTGCTCCTCGTCCTCCCTGATCGTACACAACGTCTGTGCAAGAAGGCTCACTGGGGGAAACACATACTTGCACAGGCCCAGCGGCCAGCTGTGCGCCAGAGACCTCAGATGCTTCTGACTCCACAAGAGGAGATGGCGAGCGAGTTGCGACATGTGGCGGGAGTATCTACTGCCCTGATGGTTGATGCATACTATGGTCGCAGTGTTGTCTGTACAGACCAGAATGCGCTTGTCCTTCAGCAGGGCCCTGAAGTGGTGCAGAGCAAGCCGTACTGCTAGCAACTCGAGGCAATTGACATGCCATTGAAGTCTGGGTCCTGTCCAGGAGCCTGACGCAGCATCCCCATTGCACATGGAACCCCAGCCCGTGGCAGAGGCATCTGTTGACACCACAACATGTCTGGACACAGGTTCTAGGGGAACGCCAGCCCATAGAAACGAGAGGTCTAACCACGGGGTGAAGGTTTAGAGGCAAGCCGGAGTGACAGTCACTTGGAGCATGTTCTGTTGCCATGCCCCTCTCTAGGGACTCGGTCGTGAAGCCAGTGCTGAAGCGGTCTCATATGGAGTAACCCGAGCGGTATGACTGCCGCTGCGGATGCCATATGCCCCAGGAGCCTCTGTAACAGTTTCAGTGGAACCAATCTTTGGCCCTCGAATTGTCTCAGGCAATTCAGCAGTGACTGCATGTGCTCATTCGTAAGCTGTGCGAACATGGTGACTGAGTCTATTTCCATACCGAGAAAAGAGATCCTCTGCACAGAGTAGAGTTTGCTCTTTTCCCATTTGACCCGAAGACCCAGCCGGGCAAGGTGTCTGAGCACCAGATACCTGTGCTCGCACAACCGCACTCGAGAGTGAGCTAGAATCAGCCAGTCTTCAAGATAATTGAGGATACGGACACATCGTTCCCTGAGAGGAGCCAGGGCTCCCTCCATGACTTTCGTAAAGGGCCAACCTGATTGGGAGAACCTTGTACTAAAATGCCTGCCCCCCAAAAGTAAACCGAATAAACGGTCTGTGTCGAGGAAGAATGGAGACATGAAAGTACGCATACTTCAGGTCGATTGCTGCAAACCAATCCAACAGACGAATGCATTTTCGAAATGCACTTGGGTGTTAGCATCTTGAACGGAAGTCTATGAAGAGCTCGGTATAAAGCGACAATATGAAAAATGACATGAACATCATTGCCCACTATAGTCGTACGAACACCCCGAAACCTGGGGGGACACTGGGCAAACTGAATCATGTAGCCGAACTGGATGGTTCGGATGAGCCAGCGGGATGTTGGGGAGCTTTAGCCAGGCTCCAAGGAACCGATCCAGTGGGGTCAAGGGAACTACAGCATAGAGTTCTGCATGGGTTCGACGGGTGACCCACAAATTTGGCTGAAACGGGTGAAAAATATCCAACTGTGTCGGATACGGGTGCGGGTTGGGTCGGACACAAGGGAAACGCAGGTCTAAACACGGGTTCAAAACAGTCATGTGCAAATGTAAAAATAGGCCTACTTTCCACTTAAAAAAAAATCACAACCGTGTGAATGGCTGTATGAGTCATTAACCCTCTGGAGTCTAAGGGTATTTTTGGGGCCTGGAGAAGTTTTGTCATGCCCTGATATTTGTGCTTTTTTCAGTTTCTTATGAATATCTAAATGGGTAAAGTCTAATATCACTGTAATCAGCACAAACTGGGCTATAATAATATGTGAAATGCATGCATGTACATGATTGTATTTTTGAGAAAAAAAAAAGTTATGCATGGTTAGTGAAAAACTAAAAATGTTAAATAATTTGAATAAGGCCATAAAACACATACATAACATTGGTTCCCGGGACTGTTGAGCAGAGGTGGAAAGTAACGAATTACATTTACTCGCGTTACTGTAATTGAGTAGCTTTTTTGTGTACTAATACTTTTTAAAGTATTTTTTTTAATCTGTAATTTTAGTTTTACTTGTATATTTTGTTTGAAGTATTGTACTTCGCTACATTTTAAAACACATTAATCACGGAGTAAAAAAAATAAATAAATAAATAAATTGCTCCCTGGAAACTAAGGTAGTAAATAATGGGCAGGAGGGCAAACTGGCACTAACAGAAAGATGCAGACGGACAAAACAGGCGCGTTATTAGTGGTGCAGACACCGCTGAAAACGAAACCCCGTGATATTCTGAAGTCTAACTAGAAAGGAAATGAAGTGAACCCCTGGCCATATGTATCCTCTATTATGCAGTGTAAGCTGTACTTGCCTAGGAAGACCAAACTAACAGCTTATAAAATCTCGACAAGGCATCAACCCTTTGCAAGAATGTAGAGGTAAGCTAAATAATTGCATCGTTGCATTGGTGGTTAAAATGAAGCTTTGACATTTTAGCAAGAGGTTTTGCACAAATTAGCCAAAAAGACAGTGGTGAGGAGTGTGCTATATCGTCTGCGATAATATCATAATTTTTGTTTTAATGTGCGCGCACATTTATAGTGCGTTCTTTCACTGTGTGATTCAGTCTCCTAAAATGCATTTAGAATGATCACAAAATTGAAGATATAGGGGCAGAAAATTCACATATTTATATAATTTCATATATTAAATCAGAATCACACAAAGAATGCCGTCTTTTTCTTCAAAAATCATTGTGAATATATACATACAAATATATAACAGTTCAGTAAACAAGTTAATTAAGAGACTTGCATTTTAGACACCATATTGCCTTTTTTAGCTCTATTTCTACAACAGAAAATAATTCCAAACACAGCCACCAAAGCACAGTTTTGCATCTCTGAGCAACGTGACAGTGTTTCGTTCCTGAATGAATCAACCATTTAAATGATTCGGTTCAATCGCAATGACTCACTTATTAACAGTGACTTGCTGACACATACTGGACATTTTAATTTCACAAGTATCTTTTGATTTTTTAAAATAATTAATTTCTTATCATTTCAAATGAGTATTCAACATTTTATGTCTTGTATATCAAAACCTTATTCATGCATTTGTTCTTGTCCTGTGTAGCCGGCGTGGTCTGCACTTCGCCGACTACTGCGTTGTGTTCTGGTGCACTGATGACAGGACACTGACTTTCCTCAAGGCACTTTATTCGGCTCACTGTTCAATTTCAAAGAGAGCAATAATTCAGGATTCAATCCTCGAATTAGAATCAGCCTCTCTCAATCACGTAGAATGCAGACTAAACATTTAATCACATACAAAAATCAGAAAATAAAATACAAAAGAATAATTAAACATATCACATTATACATAGATATATATAATGTGTATGTGTCATATTACATGTTATCTCTGTTCACCACTCTGGGCTTTTAGCTCTTACATTAACATTATGCAACATGAAACAAACTATCTTTTCAATAATTAATACATATACAGTAATATGCACAAAGCAACACGTACATGCTTTACATCTGGGCTTTGTAGTGCTATTGAACATTAATCAATACAAGAAAACGTTTTAAATGAACACATTATTTTCATAACCTGGTATTGGGAGTACATACCTGTTAAATTTCAAAGAGAGCAATAATTCAGGATTCAATCCTCGAATTAGAATCAGCCTAACATAAGAAAAAGGACAACTGAAACGTGGGCTGTGACACGAGGATAGAATGACGATCGCTAACATACAGCTAAACAAAACACGAGGGTTAGCTATGTTAGCAGTTTCTCAAACTCTCAAAACAGCAAAATTCTCGACACATCTCAATTAAATGTAAGTGCACTCATCATAAATTACACATACAAGTTACCATGTGCTCTGAAACTAAAGTTTTAACAGGTATATCTCAATCTTTACATTGCACTAACGTGAACACATACCTCTCTCAATCACGTAGAATGCAGACTGAGAAAAGACTGCTAAAATCCAGTATATGACCTCATATCCAATAGAGGGCGCACATTCACAAAAAAATAACTCTCCCAATACCTATAAAGCTACAATGACATAACTGAACAATATAGTATTTTGGTGAAATAAAATCACAAACAATAGAAAATAAAAGATAAAAGGTTGCAAAAATATATGTCATTCTTTGACCTGCTACATTCTCCCCTCTTTAATTTCACCAAAATCCTTAGCACGTAGAGGGTAGAAAAGAAACAAAACATACAAAACAAAACGCTTGTTCACTTGGTCCAAAATAACACTGGGACTCCATTCCCCATCCACAGCATATAAAGCTACTTACAAAGTAAGTTGAAAGAAAACAGCAGTTGATCAGGCTACTGCCCCTTCTAGTGAATATGATGCCTTTTACACCATATTAGATCTCGGAACACTTTCCCTCCAATATGAACATCTCATGACTCAAGTCATACTAAAGGTGACAAAGAAAAATATCTGAATCTCTATTTTTTTGTCTAAAATAAAGAAAGTAAAGACAGTGACCTCCTATTGACCCCTTTTACAAAATTCTTGGTGAGTGGTTTTTGCACCATGTTCTCTATCAAACGATTGACTGCCTTAACAACCCTGCCAGTACGTGTCCTGACAACCTGTCTCTCAGGCCCTTGTGCCTGGGTGGGTGTGTGACTATCAGTCATTGTAACAGGTGAGGTGCCGTCATGGGACTCGGTCTCATCTAAGTCAGGGACATTAATTGGAGCGGCAGAGTCAATGTCAGTTGTGTGCAAATCAGGGGACACACTGGAACCCAACAAGTCTCTCACAGGTGAGTATTCGGTTCCTCCTTGGCTTCTGACCTCACTAAACTGGGCTCTCGTGGGTGTCAGTTGAACAGACTCTCTGGACAGAGAGTGGGGTATCTCATTCTCCATCTCAGACTCAACAGCTTCTCCCATAGACTCAGACTCAGCATCAGATGACACGTTTAACCAGGAGCAGGTACGGTCCTCGGAAGCGTCTACTGCCAGGCCACTCAAGGCATCAACAGAAGGAGGCTGGAACTCACTGGCCACATCTGAGGCAGCTTCATCCATCTTCTCCCCGCTTTGTTCGGGCACAGGTAAGAAGTAGAGATGTTCCGATACCCTTTTTCTCTTCCCGATACCGATTCCGATACCTGGGCTCAGGGTATCGGCCGATACCGAGTACTGATCCGATACCTGGGTGTATATCTGTATATACAGCTGTATATACTACTAGCCCTGTGTAAATTGCTAGAATTTTTTTATGGTGTGCTTCAGACAGATCCCTCAATAAAACATGAACAAATACATGGTGAACTACTGTATTTATTACAGTATTTTTATTATCTAACATGAATTTGACAGTATTATTTATTTTCTTATGCAAAAAAGAACTTCAAATGCAGCCAAAAATCTAACACCGCAAACTAAAAAAGGTATTTAAGTTTTACAATATAACTGTATAAAAAAACTGCAACAAATAAGTCTAGGAATATAAAAAAAGATCTATTAATCAGATAATCTCTAACAAGTAAAAAACAAGTAAAAAACAAGCAACCATCTAGGCATAATTATTATTATTATAGAGATGTATTATTATTACTGTAGGCTACAACAGTAGCTTTATATATTGTCAATTTACTCATGTAAACCAAACATTTATTTTAATGGGCTGCCATGAAGATCTTTGAGTGTCTGTGTTTATGATATGACAGTATTCTCAAATGAAACGGTAAATTCTCATGAAGTGACGGTTTATTCGTTCGTGTCCTCATGACACACAGCAGAGACTACAAAACAGCGAGCTCTCGCGCATCTGTGCCAGTCACCCACAGAGATGTAGATTTTGCGGGAGTAATATTTAAATAGTATTTTGCAGTTTAATATTCACAGACACTAGTATATATTCGGCTACTGTCTGGAGCCCTGCGTTTTGACTTACACGGAAGCGACTGAACGCAGTTGCCGGTACTGAATATACTCGAGAGTCTGTAACTACCGGTACTACAGAGACATACTGCTAACCACTGATCTATAATATAGTAGCGGCTTCACTGTCTTTTGGCAGTTTAGAATGTGATGAGTGATCCAGTCATATATAGATAAGGGCTGCTAACGCGTTTTCATTTCTTCTTCGCTGCTCTAAACAGGGGTTGCTTGTGGCAACACAGCACAACTTCCTGTGTTTTCAATGCATTTTGAGCAGCGAAGAAGAACCGTGCAGCGGTTAGGCAAAGCTTGCGGTCATAACTAGGTCTTTTTTAAGAAAATGGTATCGGATCGGTATATGGGTTCATGTACTCGCCGATGCCGATGCCAGAATTTGTTGTGGTATCGGAGATATTTCCGATACTAGTATCGGAATCGGAACAACTCTAGTAAGAAGCTCACATCCAACATCAGATTCCGATGGACGACTTTGGTTTTCCCACTCTCATCCCTGACTTTGTAAACGTGTGTCTGAGGGTTCCGGTCTATTATGGTATACATAGTGGGCTCCCACTTGTCCATTAACTTCAGTGGTGTCAAAAGTACTGGCATTCATTACTCAAGTAGAAGTATAGATACTAGGGTTTAAAAAGACTTTTGTAGAAGTTGAAGTATCAACTCAAGCTTTTTACTCAAGTAAAAGTTTAAAAGTACTGGTTTAAAAAAACTACTTAAAGTATAAAAGTAAAAGTAATGTATGGGGGAAAAATGCCATTAAGAACAAAAGCTTAGGTCGCACCAGAGGGGCCTATTGTGCACTACCACACCGCCTCAAAAAACATTTTTCTAAAGGCCATAGGCCATAATGACTATAATGATATATTAAAATGTTCATGTTGAAAAATTTGGGATGCACTAGGCTTCCTGTTTCAGCCGCATATATGAAAATACAAAAATGGTGTGCACATCCCAAACATCCAATTAGGACGCAGGTGCAAGACAACTAAATGATATAGACAAATAAAGAAGTGAAGTCTGAACACTGAAAACTACTACTCCAGAGGAATTTAATCAAGCAACGTTTCGACCTTCAGGTCTTCATCAGCCGCATATATGCCCATTTAAAATGAACGCACTTTAGTACAATGCAAATAAATTAAAGGACTAGAGATATGATGACTAGTTGCCAATAAGTATTGTTATGGTGCAAAAAGTCAAACTTCAGAGGCTTCTCATCAATAACTTTTAATGGAATGTAAATGTACATCCAAGATTAGCTGCAGGAATCTGCGAGGGCAATGGACAAGAACATTGGTACAGGCTTAGTAACAATTACACTTGTATGGTTGTCTATTTACAGTAAACATTATAGTGCTGTCAAAATGAATGATTAATCCAAGTGATTAATCAAAAACTAAAACTGAAAAATAAATCATAATCCTGATAATTTCTTGATTGATAGCTTCTTGTATTCGGTACATACGTCTGCTATGTCCAGTGTTCGGGGGGGGGGGACGAGTTACAAATTTGGTATAGCCTACTTATCACAACATTGTCAATCGCATCGTCAATCGAAAACGCTAATTTATTAAAACGTCTCGCTACCGAACTACCTACAGTAGCTTAATTTGTGGAGGATGAAGAAAAAACACTAATTTGGTAAATGAGCCAGTGAGAAATAATAACTTTTAAGTAGGGTCCAGTGCCTTTTCAATACTTTTAAAATGGTACCGGCTCCTAAACGGTGCCTGAACCGATACTTTAAAAAAAAAGAACCACAAAAAAAACTATGGATAACTTTAAAGAACATTACAAATATTTAAAATAAATCCATAGCTTGTTGAGCAAGTTGTGCTTCCCTTAATCTAAGGCTAATAAATGTATTTCACAATCTGGGTCATTATTTAATACAAAACCACACATAATGTTTCTACTGTATCTCTGTCACTCTGATATTTAGTTAAGATGAGTGCTGTCTGTCACTGTCTTAAATCAGTTCTGTGAATTACTGTATGGTCATTCTTTATAAAGTAGCAACAATGTCGTTTTTAAAATACAGAACTGTGCAAAAGTCTTATGGAAAAATTAGTATTTTCTCCCCAAAAAGGGTTTTAAGCCAGTTATTTATATCTCTTGCTGTAGTGTGTCAGTAGGAAATATCAGTTTGCCATTAATTTTAATAATAATCTAGTGTGATTTTGAATGCACAAGCAGTCTGACAACGGCAAAATGAATGTTTGGAAATGTAAACTGATATTTTATATTGACACACTGCATCAAAATATATAAATAACTGTCCGAACACCATTCTTTTAAGTGAAAATACTAACGTGTCTAAGACTTTTGCACAGTAGTGTATGTATAAAGTATGTATGATTAAATTAAGTATATTTAAGTAAGTGTAATTAAAGTATGTGTTCATTCATATGTGTTAAGGGCTAGATTTTCGCTGGAGGAAACGGCTGTGGTGTAATGAGCGAAAACTACCTCGTGACCTTTTGTAAACTGTATTTATGACAAAGAACTGCACAGATATGGATATTCTAACAATCTATCGATAAACACATACCTTGTGTCCTCTGTTTGTTTAAGTGCGCATGCGCTGCTCCGTTCGCGGTCTGCGCCTCTGCGGATTGAAGAGCGCGCTGAAAGACGGGAGGAGACCAGTCTGACGCTGGTTTCATGTGAAATTTAAGCGGACTGACTCTGAGGCTCCATACCCAACCCTACTTTTAAGAAATATATTTTTTGATAAACGAACCCAAAACTGTCTATGTCCTGGCTGGACTGTGATGTGATTTGTGTCACGTGCAGGTGCGATGGATCGCGTACAGACCAATAGGGTATCGAAATGGTGTATGTTTATACTTCTCATCCAACCACAATCAAATTCACTCCATCCGGATGGCGCGATTTATCTGGATAGGTTTTTTTTTTTTTTTTTTTTTTTTTTTTTTTTTGAATGATGACAAGCCGGAATGAAAACAAGCCGAAATGAAATAGCAGTAACGAAGCTATTTTTAAAATGTAAGGAGTAGAAAGTACAGATACTTGCCTGAAAATGTAAGGAGTAGAAGTAAAAAGTCGGCTGAAAAATAATCACTCAAGTAAAGTATAGATACCTCAAATTTCTACTTAAGTACAGTAAGGAAGTATTTGTACTTCGTTACTTGACACCTCTGGTTACCTTCCTCTTCCCTCTCTCCGCTTTATTAGCAAGCAAAACTCGGTCGCCAATGTTCAAGTGGGTTCCACGCACTCTCTTGTTGTAGCCATCAGCTTGATGTTGCTGTCCTTTCCTTGCATGCTGCTGAGCTATGCTGGCAGCCACATGGAGGTCCGCAATCAGCTTCTCTGCATAGGTCTTATAATTCACCACGACTGGATCCTTCAAAACTTGTTTGAAGACCATATCTACCGGGACTCGACCATACATCAAATAGAATGGAGGATATCCAGTTGTTTCATGAGTGGTGGCATTATACGCAAAAGTCAAAGTCTGTATTTGTTGGACCCAGTGTTGTTTAGCTGACAGGGGTAGGGAATGCAACATACTGCCAAGCGTCCTATTGAACCTTTGCCCATTTCCCATGGGATGGTATGCTGTTGTGTGTGTTTTCACGATCCCTGTGAGGCTGAGGAGTTCGGCTATGAGTTTGCTTTCAAAATTGGCTCCCTGATCAGAATGTATCCGCTCTGGAAAACCGTAGATGCAGAATACATTATCCCATAACTTCTTTGCTATTTGCTTTGCAGTTTGGTTGACGCAGGGGAATGCATGGGCCAATTTTGTGAAGTGGTCTGTTATGACTAACACATCCACAGACCTTTGCTTACAGTCCTCAGCACTCCAAAAATCAATGCACACTAGTTCCATGGGTGCCGATGTATGAATGCTCTCCAAGGGAGCACGGGCAGCCGGTTCAGGGGTCTTTGCAAGGATACAGCGTCGGCAGCATTTCACATATTCCTTGATGTCTCTTCCCATTTGTGGCCAAAAGAAATGCTGTTGGGCAAGATGTGCTGTTCTAGCCTGCCCTTGATGCCCAGCGAGGTCATGCACACCAGCGAGAGCCTTGGCCTTCAAGCTAACAGGCAGCACAAACTGATACCTCTTCTCTCTACTTAATGGGTCTTTGGTTACCCTATATAGGACTCCATCCTGAACTTTTAGATGATGCCACTGCTTGCACAGTGTCTGGGCCGTAAGAGCCAACCCACGTCTCTTTCGCCTAGGTGGTGGCTCACCCCTCTGAACGAGTGGCAGGACCTCCCTGATAACAGGATCCGTCTCCTGGCTGTGCCTTAGTTCACCGATGGAGAGGGCTGGAAGTGTGTCTTGTCCTGAAAGCACCGCCTGGGGTAGAGCACTGAGAAACTGTGTTGCTCTTATCTCTGCTCCCCTTTCCCACTCTACGTGAGCTTCACAAGCAGATCTTACATGCAAGGGTTCTTGACTGCCGGCCAACCTATCTCGAGTGGTGCCCATGGTTACGCAGCAGCTTGCATCGTGTGCTTGGAGACACTGGGTCTTACACCGGAAAAGATCCTGGACTTTCTCCTCCTTGGTTCCCTCCGCTTCAGCCAAAAGACTTTCATATGGCTCACTGATCAACCTTTGACTCACTGATTTTGCAAAAGGATCTCTACTTAGGGCATCCGCCACAACATTCTTTACCCCAGGGATGTGTTTGATGCTGAAGGTGTATGGGGAAAGCTTTGCCACCCACCTCTGTTCGCAAGCGTCAAGTTTTGGTTTGGTCATTATATAGGTCAAAGGATTATTGTCGGTCCACACTGTAAAAGTGTGGCCCTTCAACCAGTGGCTAAATTTTTCACAAACACTCCATTTGAGCGCCAAGAACTCCAGGCGGTGGGCAGGATACCTCTTTTGTGAGCCAGTGAGGGTCTTGCTGGCAAAAGCGATTGGGCGTGCCTTCATGTCCCCTTCTGGTATCTGGGACAGAACTGCCCCAAGGCCGTCAAGAGACGCATCAATGGACAGAACCAAGGGTTTGGAGAAGTCTGGATGGGTAAGGACCACGCAATTCAGGAGCTTCTCTTTAAGACTGGTGAAAGCGGAGTCACAGTCAAGGGTCCAATCTGCAGGTTTGAGCTTTCTGTACACTCCTGGATTCTGACTGTACTTCCCGGCCTTCCCTCTCTGTTTCTGGCCAGCTGTGAGGGCAAACAGGGGCTTTGCGATGGAGGAGCAATTTAGGATGAAGTGTTGGTAGTAAAATACCATCCCCAGGAACGACTTCACCCTGTGGACTGAAGGAGTGCAGCCATCGTCTTCCATCAAGTCCCTCTTTGACATTTTGGCAATGACCTCGACCTTCTCCGGGTCAACAGCAACACCGTCACCGTCAACGATGTGTCCGAGGAACTTCACAGACCTCCGTAACAGATGGCACTTTTTTGGACTCAACTTCAGGTTATGCTCCTGCAGCCTCTGAAAA
The DNA here is from genome assembly GCF_003368295.1 of Carassius auratus. Lineage (NCBI taxonomy): Eukaryota > Metazoa > Chordata > Actinopteri > Cypriniformes > Cyprinidae > Carassius > Carassius auratus. The sequence goes on from NW_020525296.1 coordinate 540,380, forward strand.
ACAACCTCCAATCTACTGAGGGCCTGCTGTTCATTGGGGGCAAAGATCAAGAGGTCATCTAGGTAGCACAAGAGACTGCTGAAGTTAAGATCACCAAAGATACTCAGCATCATCCTCATGAACGACGCGGGACTGTTGCAAAGCCCCGTAAGGTCCATGGTGCTGAAGACAGCATTACCGCCAAGGGCAGCCAAGCAGTCCAATTGATGGGGCAAAGGATGGGGCAAAGGATGAGCGTCCTTGATGGTTCTCGCATTCAGCCATCGAAAGTCTCTGCATATACGGAGATCGCCATTTTTCTTCCAGACCATCACAAGTGGGGAAGCATATTCACTCATTGATTTCCGTATGATTCCCTGCTCTTCCATCTCGGTGAGAACTTGACGCAGCTTTTGATAGTGGGCTGGTGGCACTCTGCGATACGGAAGACGGAAGGGACGGTCATCAGTGAGGCGGATTCTATGCGCAAAGCCCTTGGCTTCTCCACAATCAAGATGATGCTTTGAAAATACATCCTGATATTTCTCAAGCAATGTCACAAGTTGGAGCTTGGTGGAGGAGCTCACTTCACAATGGTCAATATCGACATTTCCTAGACCAGACTTTTGCAGCCTGTCTTTCAGGGCAGTGTTGTCATCCTGTTCAACATGAGTCACTTTAACAGAGCCAGCGTCACTCTGACAGGAACCCTGGAACAGTGTGAGGTCTTCGGCTGCAACACAAGTAGAGACGTCTGCAAGCTTGCTGTTCTTTCTCAGAGTGAGTGGTTTGTCGGAGATGTTGGTGATTTTCATGGGGGTCCAGCCATCTCCCCAAAGTGGTGTTAGCACTCTCCCCACCATGATGCCGCGAGGCACACACCTGGAGGTTGTAGGCTCCACCATAACTGTGCTCCCAGGTGACTTGGGCACATTACTTGGCAGTCTCCCCCACAGCAAGTACTCTTGTTTGGGAAGGAGAGTCACCGCCTGAGTTAGCTTCACTGTCCCTACTTTTTCCGGCACATCTTCACCTCTCCATCTCGTGAGACTTGTCATCATTTCCAAGAACTGTTCGCCGTCTGAAGACCCTCTTGTATTGCTCGAGATAAGTGTCCAATAACTGTTCTCGTTTTTCAGCTGATGCAGCACACATTTCAACATGTTGGTTCCTACTATGATGTCATCTTTCTGACCAGTGACCACCAGAACTGGGACCATACACTTCACCCCATACAAACTTAGTTCTATATCATACATACACTTGGGGCTCACCTGTACTCCTCCACAGCCAACAAGGATGATGCGCTGCGGGAGTTCTTGCTGTTGGGTCAAGACGCTGTCTGATAGTAGTCTCTGTTCTGCCTCTTCACTTAACGTGCAGGCCATTGAGCCTGTATCGATGAGCCCTTGCAACTGAGCACAGCCATTAACTGTCACTGGTGTGTGAAATAACTCACTGAATGTCTCGACTGTGTGAATATTCGGAACAATTACTGTGTAATTATCAGACATTGCTTTACAAACATTGACATACATCTCCTTCAATTCTTCAGGGTTGACGTGCTGGTGCTCACACATCCCCTTCCCGTATGTGAGCTATCTAGTTTAAACTGGCTCCACCTTGCTCTGGGTTAGGCGGTGCTTGCGCTGACTGTGGCCTGGTGTTAATTCTTGGCCGGTGCTGTTGGCACTCCCTCTTCCAGTGGCCGGGCTTGTAACAGCCCATACAGAGGTTTGCCTGTCTACAGTGCGCAGTAGTTGAATGTTCAGCAGACTGACAGACTTTACATCTATTCTGAACAATGGCCGCGGGGCCCCTGCTCGGTGGCACAACTGCTGCTGTCTGTGACGTCTGCTCCAGCACACGGTTCAGCAAGCCAATGAGAGACTGGATGCAGACACTCTCGGTCTGAGGAGAAGATGGGAGCCCCATTGCCTTCGGGTGGCTTGTAATGTCTGTGGAGTTATTAACAGTGGCTGTCTCTGTTGCTAATGTCTGAGCATGTATACCAATGTTCTTTGGCCGACAAGATTTGGCTTGAGACATTGTTCTGGCCTCTCTTTGATGTTCAACTAGATGTTCCTGAATCTCATTTGCCGTCCACTTTTCAGCTGTTTTACACTTCAGGACACTTGCAAGAGCGGGGTCGGGACAGTGTTTCACCAGCATCATTGTGACTTCGTGAGAGGGGTCCTCAATGTTTCGCCCCTGCCTTCTCAGACACTCATCCGCGACATCCACAGCTTTAAAGCGTATCCAATAGTCCATGGGACTTTCTCCAGCCAAAGGAAGCGTGTTGTAAAAATCTGCTAAAGGCATTGAAGAGTAGGTTACCTCGCTGAAATGTTGTTTCAGAATATCAAAGACGAGCTTGGAGTTTTCAGCTGGCTGCAGCGATGGCATGCTGCGCAGGGTAACTTTTACAATGTCTCTAGCCTTTCCCATTAGTCTTGACATTATCTCCTGGGAGTACTCTTGCGGGTGTATGCCCCTCTTATTCAGGTAAACGCTCATAATTTCTTCCCACTCATGCACTGTGTGTTTGTCCGTTCCATCACCCCTGAAGTACGGCGGCTCTTTGACATCTGTCTTCATAACTAACTTAACTCCAGTCATGTTCAAGTCAGACTGTCCATATCCTAAGTTCATGCTAAGTGTAGGAGTGGTTTGGCTATCTGCACTACCAACAGATCTCTGTAGTTGGCTAGCAATGTTCTCTCCTATTTCGTGAGCTAACTGTGTGATGAGATTTCCTAGGTCTGCGGAACTCACATCTGGACTAGACACTGGCTGACGTGGAGAATATTCATCTGAATGTGCATGAGTATATGAAAATACAGGATGGCCCACTGAATTAACGTCACTCCCAATGTCTGGTGCATCTCCTAACCTACTCATGTGTGGTGCGGGAGAATGTTCATCAGTGCGTAAGCGTTTGGACGAGAATACAGGTCGACCTAGTACACCAGCACATTTAACCGGCGTGCTTTCAACCCTACTCATAAACCTACCCCTCCCTAGGTTTACTCCCACTGCATCCCCAACACTAAGTGGTGTCTGCACATGCTTGCCATCAGTCATTTTGGAAAAAAAAAGTTGTAATGTGATAGACTATGATAATAATATGTGAATTACTAGTACATGCGAATATGGGATGCAAAAAAAAAAACTATGTAAAATGATACTAGCTGAGATAGAGCCAATTAAAAGTTACAATTTACACAATAATATCAGCCCTTGTACTTGTCAATGTCCCAAAAGAGATTCCTACTCGTCACAGCAACCACCGGCGATCACCCTGGCGATGATCTGAAGCGGAGATATCCGGGTCACGGCACCAATGTAGCTGGCGTGGTCTGCACTTCGCCGACTACTGCGTTGTGTTCTAGTGCACTGATGACAGGACACTGACTTTCCTCAAGGCACTTTATTCGGCTCACTGTTAAATTTCAAAGAGAGCAATAATTCAGGATTCAATCCTCGAATTAGAATCAGCCTCTCTCAATCACGTAGAATGCAGACTAAACATTTAATCACATACAAAAATCAGAAAAAAAAAAGCAAAAGAATAATTAAACATATCACATTAGACATAGATATATATAATGTGTATGTGTCATATTGCATGTTATCTCTGTTCACCACTCTGGGCTTTTAGCTCTTACAATAACATTATGCAACATGAAATAAACTATCTTTTCAATAATTAATACATATACAGTAATATGCACAAAGCAACACGTACATGCTTTACATCTGGGCTTTGTAGTGCCATTGAACATTAATCAATACAAGAAAACGTTTTAAATGAACACATTATATTCATAACCTGGTATTGGGAGTACATACCTGTTAAATTTCAAAGAGAGCGATAATTCAGGATTCAATCCTCGAATTAGAATCAGCCTAACATAAGAAAAAGGACAACTGAAACGTGGGCTGTGACACAAGAGGACAGAATGACGATCGCTAACATACAGCTAAACAAAACACGAGGTTAGCTATGTTAGCAGTTTCTCAAACTCTCAAAACAGCAAAATTCTCGAAACATCTCAATTAAATGTAAGCGCACTCATCATAAATTACACATACAAGTTACCATGTGCTCTGAAACTAAAGTTTTAACAGGTATATCTCAATCTTTACATTGCACTAACGTGAACACATACCTCTCTCAATCACGTAGAATGCAGACTGAGAAAAGACTGCTAAAATCCAGTATATGACCTCACATCCAATAGAGGGCGCACATACACAAAAAAAAAATAACTCTCCCAATACCTATAAAGCTACAATGACATAACTGAACAATATAGTATTTTGGTGAAATAAACTCACAAACAATAGAAAATAAAAGATAAAAGGTTGCAAAAATATATGTCATTCTTTGACCTGTTACACCTGCACTAAACAGTGTAATACATCTAAATGCCACTTCCAATGAATCTTCTGCATTTCCTCTGCATTAAAAGATGAGTTTGTTGATACTGATTTGCCTGGTAACAGCCCAAATGTTTTATTATTTTAAATAACTGATTCCTTTAATTAAAAACAACTAGTTTGAGATTAATAGGCCTATCCCAGGGGTGTCAAACTCAGTTCCTGAAGGGCCGTAGCCCTGCAGAGTTTAGTTCTAACCCTGCTCCAGCACACATATCATGTAGTTTTCAAATAAACTTAAATGATTAGATTAGCTGGATCAGGTGTGTTTAATTAGGGTTATATCTAAACTGTGCAGGACTGTGGCCCTCCAGGAACTGAGTTTGACACCCTTGGTCTGTCCCATTTTTGACTCCCTCCCACTGTTAAAATGTAACAAAGTAATTTTTACTCTGAGTAAATTTTTAAATGAGCTACTTTTTATTTTTACTTGAGTATATTTTTAGGCTGGTACTTTTACTTGTACTTCATTAATGTAATGGTACTTTTACTTGAGTACAATATTTTTGTACTCTTTCCACCTCTGCTGTTGAGAACTGGAGCTTGTAGCCTAGAATTTTTCTTTCTAAATTATGTGAAAATCATCTTGTTTACTCACTTACAGAAAACAATATATTGATTTAAATTTTCTAAGACACTTTTTGTTGGTAAAATCATATGTGAGTAGGCGTCAACTATCATGAATATCATTATTATTTACACCTGAGAAGACAAAGGGCTGCATAATGAGCCTCTCATTCAGCTGTGCCACTGAGGGGGAAGAGTTACAAGAAAGAATGTGAGAACAAAATAAAAGTATATAATTTTATGTTTGTAGTTTATTAAGAATATATTTAATTATCCCACAACATAATTTAATATCAACTTGGGGGGGCAGTTAAACAGTTTATTAGGAACAATCAAAGCTTACTTTCAAACAAATTTTTAGGCATCCTTACTCCAGTCACACATCTCTATTTGTTACATTTATATTATTTACATCAAGCTTTTGAATGGTATAGTATTGTATATTGTTATTGAAACTTCATAATGTTTCACTTGATTATACATTTAGTCAGGAATTATAGTTTGGAAAAACTCTTTGGAAAAAGTCTAACTAGTAAAATGTTTACACGTTATGTGAAAACTAGTACAAGTATATAAATAAATAAAAAGAGACTTACTCATGTTTATGATCTCTGCTGAATAAAGTGCTTCATTCTTTTTTCTGAGGAAATCCATTTCTCAAATCCTCAACCACATCACATCTTTTTGGGGTGAATTATGTCTTATTCCTCTCATCGCGAAGCAAACAGTAAAATAAAATAAAAACTTGAAGAACAGTCTGGCTGCTTTTTCTTCTGTGTGGGCGTATTCAAGCCGCGCGCTTCAGTTTGAATCTGAATAGCGCGTTAATCGCGGGGGGCGTGGTCACATTAGATATAATGAAGGGAGACATGAAAAACAGACATCACGTTGTTTTCATATGGATTACTTTATCTCCGAATAATTGTTTTCGGCAGCACTTGTTTAGTTTAAAAGTAGACATGTCAAGCTTTCTATAGATATCTCCCTCATGTCTTTTCTTTGAGTATTCACTTGGTGCACATGGTGTGTCATGGGCGTACATTAGCATTACCCCCTTTTGGCATCGTGGCACCACGAGCCGTGGCGATGTGCTGTCATCAGGTGCAAACCACATAATGTCGTCTTGTACACGTAGCATGTGTCTGGTGTTATACAGGTGTCGGAGGCACGAGTCATCATTGAGCTCAGCTTCAGTGATAGGGTGGTTGGAGGGGTCAGAGAGGTGGTTAAGAATTGTCTTTATGGCAGTGTCAGAGGCTTGCATATCCGCAATGTCGTTGTTGAAGATCTGCGGAGTTAGCGATAGCGACTGTGGGGCGGGCACTGCCACAGGTGAAGGTCGTTTGCTGCGGGTTAACACTGCAACATCGGGGCTGGGTGTGGGTTCTGGGGGTGACCACACCTCCCCGTGTAGTGCGCCTGTTTTGGCGAGGGCGTCGGTTTGATCATTTAAGTCTTTGTCCAGCCCTGGTAGCTTAGAGTGTCCTTTTACCTTCTTCCAGTATACAGTCATATTGTGCATTTGGTGATTTCGGTTATCACATTCTTGGAACAGGTGTTGGTGTTTGACTGGCTTGTTGTTTGCCGTTTTGAAACCATTCTGTTTCCAGCCCGGAAGGTGGCACACAAAACTGAGTCTGGCATAGTTCGAGTCTGTACAGATGAGGATTTCTCTGATGTCATGGGCTGATGCGATCTGCAGAGTTATGAGAATGGCTGCTATTTCTGCATATTGTGATGACTGGGGACCTAACTTGAAGTGTTGTGGGGAACACGGCTGGTCGTTGACCCACAGCACTCCTGCACCTGCCTTAAGGATGCCATCGTGGTTGTAGGAGCATCCATCGACGTAGGCTGTGAGCATGCCCTGAGACGCATTCTCTTCAAAGTACCTGTGACAGGTCGGTTGTTGCTGTTGGGGTTCTTGCACACCCATTTCTTCTGCAGATGTGTTATCAGAACAGTTTTGGCATGCGGCCAGGCCATTGCCCAGTGCAGACTTGTGATTCTGTGCATACCGTGCCTCAACATTGCGTCCTTGGAGAGCTATTAACCATGTGGCTATGCGTGAATTGGTGACCACGCCGTCTCGTATTCGCTGGCTGTTGAGGAACATTACTGGCTGGTGGCAAGTCTCTATGATGACTTTCTGTTCCCCAATGTAATTGGAGAATCGCTGAATGGCCCATACAGTGCAGAGCAGAGTTTTTTCACAGTCTGAGAACTTACACTCTGGTGGAAGCAGTGTCTTGCTGGCATAGGCAACTACTTTCTTGTCTTGGTCAGGCCGTTGGTACAGGCCATCACTGAGACATTGGTTGGAAAACCCAGCTTCCAGGTAGAATTCCTTTTGTGGATCGGGGTAAGCAAGACACGGAGCTGTGCATAAATGTCTTTTTAGTTCTTTCATGGCGTGTTCTTGAGCCTCTGACCAGACGAAAGGGCAGTCCTTTTTTAGCAGAGCTGTCAGAGGTCTGGCAATGTCTGAGTAGTTTTCGATGAACTGTCGTGAGTAATTGCATACCCCTAGAAAACTCTGCAGCTCAGAGACATTGGTGGGAGGCTTGATGTTTTGAATGGCATGAATGCGGTTTGACTGAGGTTCAATGCCTTGGGATCCGATGAGCAGGCCCACGTAGTTAACCTTAGTTCGGCACCACTGTCCTTTGTGGAGGGCGATCTTGGCTCCGGCAGTGGATAATTGGTTCAAAACATAGTCTATTTCTTTCAGGTGGTCGACCACCGTTGTGCTCTTCATGAGAACATTGTCTACATAGATCAGGTTGCCTCTCATTCTAGCGTCTGGGCAGGCTTTGTTCAGAAAGATGTTGAATTCGGCTGGTGAGTTGGCGTAGCCGAACGGACACCTGTTGAAGGTGAACTGTCTGTTGCCAAATGTGAATGCCAACTTGTGTTGGTCTTCCGGGTGCACCGGAATGGTCCAGAATCCAGAGGCCACATCAAGTGTAGAGAAGATTGTGGCTCCTCTGATTCGGGGTAGTTCTTGTTCTAGCTGGGTCATGGGCCATCGTGACAGCGGCACCTGTTGATTTAGTTTCCTGTAGTCAATGGTGGGTCGCCATTTGCCGTTAGGTTTGAGGACGGGCCAGATGGGGGCTGAGTAGGTGCTGTTGCATGGACGGATGACCCCCTTTTCAAGCATAGATTCGATGATCTCCTGCACTGGTTCGTGTGAGGCGATGGGAATCTTGTACTGTCTGACAAAAGTGGGAGGAGCATCAGGGTGCGTAGGGATGCGCACCGTGTGGAGGTTGGTGCGACCACAGTCTAGAGAGTCTTTGGCAAAGGATTCTTTGAACTTATACAGAACTTGTCTGAGTCCTTGACGATCCGTATCACTCTGAAGTGCATTAGCGTCTTGTAGAATTTGCTGCACTTGAGATTCAAAACCTGGGTAAGGCTCCTTCATCGGTGTGTCATCAGTCGGGTTGGTATTGGGAGGTGTAGTAGGTTCATGAGCCTCACCGACGTTCTTGTGGGAGACTGTGTATATTGTGAGGTGTTCGTCCTCGGTCAGCTCCGTTCTGCACACTTGGTCTTTAGGCACTGACATAACAGATGTGATGGGAATGAGTTTGAAGGGTGCAGTGAACAATGTACTGTCTGTACTCCCTTCGGGTATCAGTGCAGGTGGAATGGGACCAATTACAGGTAGTACAAGTTCAAAATCATGAAAGTCATGGCTCATTAGCCATCCCAGCCGGTAGGCCTTGGGAATGTTGATGTCAGTTGCCATGCAGTTGTTGAACAGGATGTAGACTACACGAGATGACACTTCAGTGAGGGGTGTGGCTTCCAGTGTGAGTCCGAGTTCCACACATTCAGGTGAGTGTCGGAAGAAACCCAGCATGTGGTTTAAGGTTTGACCCCATCGCATGTTGAGCCGAATAGCGACCCCTTTGGTGTAAGCTGGTACCACCATTTCCTGTTCGTTGACTAAAGTGCAGACTTCTGGGATGGTCTGCCCTGATATGAGGTTGTCATGGTTGATGGAAACGTGTGGCTGCAAAGTCAATGGGGCCCATACAACTTCATTAAAAGTGTCCACATGAGCCTTGAGGCGAATCAAGAGGTCTGCTCCAATGTAAACATCGTGGGGCAGGTCCGGAAGGACCAGGAAATAATGAGTCAGGCACCGGTAATTCCATTTCACATGCAAAGCGCAGATTCCTCTAGCAGACACCATTGAGGATGGGTGTGAGTTCAAAGGGAAACGAGTGCGCTTGCTGGCATAAGGGAGGTCAGGTGTCTTCTCAGTGATTGCATTGTATAGTGAGAGACTAATGGCTGAGTTGTCTGCCCATATGGCCAGAATACTGTCCGTCGTTGTTATATCATGCAGCTGCAGTTCGGTTTTGACCTTGGGGCAGTAGGTATCAGAGTCTTTAATGGCCTTGAAGGTACAGAGGATCGAACTTGAGCCTTGGTTCGTTGTTGAGGCTGGATACCTATGGCTGGCTGCTGGGGTTCCCGTGACCTCTGTCACCTGACAGTCTGGCTCTGTGGGAATTCTCGTGACCTCTGTGACCTGACCGCCTGGCACCGGTGACCTGTGTGGCTGGAGGGGAAGAGGTTCTCGCACTTGAGCCCAGACTTTCAGCTGTTTGAAATCCAGTAAAGGCTCAAAGCGATCAAGCAGGTCTTTCCCGATGAGAAATGAATAATTGTTCATTGGTGAGACATAAATAGGATGTACTAGACTCATAGGACCAATTGTCAGGTGGATGGGAGCTACATTTCTGAGCTGGATGTCATTTTGGCTGTATGACTGCACATTCAGCTTGCAAGTGTGAAAATTTAGAGTTCTATTCTGTCTCTGAGCTTCAAATTTGAGCTTATCAAATAGTTGAGCTGAAATCAACGTGAGGTCTGAGCCTGTGTCCACAAGGGCTTCGAGTCTCATTTCCTTTTCTAAAGTGATGGTTAGGTAGAGTTTCCGAGTCACTCCCTTCTCGATCAGATTCCCCAGGAGTTTTGGTGTTGGGGCTTGTGTGTTGATCGTTAAGCAGTTAGGGTATGTTTTGTGCGTTTCGTTGTGGGTACAGATAACCAAAACAGCACTTTCTGGCACCTCAGTGTGTGGGATGATGCTTTCTTGGTCAGGAGGTGCAGACGTCAGCTGGACTGAGTGGGTGTTGCTATCGTTTGTTAATGCAACAGGTAGTTCAATAGTTCGTGGTTGAAAAACAGTGTTCTGTGTGCTTGGTTCAGTTGTGGAGAAGTCGGGATGGTGTTGGTTTCAGGCATAAGGTTTAGTCATGCGGTGTCTGGTTTATCCTTCTTGTCCTCCTTGTGAGGTTTCTTTTGAAGGAACTCTCTCAGTATTCTCAGAAGTTCTGCAGCTTCGGATGTGGCTGCACTTTCCTTGTTAGATGTGGGCTCAGACTTGAGTTTCCAAGCATCACGTCGAGAGTGTTCCCCCTCCCGCCTCCCTGGGCTTGATGTTCTGGAGGCTGGAGGTTGGCTATTTCTAGGTCTCCGGCCGGCTTCCCAGGTGGCCCCCCCATTTTGGTTATGGGAGGGGCGAGGCCGGTCCCGGGATATTCCAGAGCGGTCGTTCTGGTGCTTCGGACAGCACCACCACCGCGACCGCGCTGCCCTCTGCTGGCTTGGAACGGTCTTGACTCTCGGTTGCTGGGTGTATAACTGGGGTGCTGTTGGGTGCCCTCTAGGGTCAACTCTGAATAGGACTCAGAGACAGAGCAAAAAGTTGGGTGTTTTACAGTCTTTTCTGACACAGTCTTTTGTTTGGTGTAGGCCTTATGTGCTAAATCACGTAACTGTTGCGTTGACATGCTACGCGGGCACGCTAACACTCCCAAATGGTGGCTGACAGTAGGATGGAGGTTTCGCAGAAACAAAGTTCGGAAGTTGACGTCTTCCTCCATGCCTGGTTCATTCCTTGCTCCGAAGTAGGCACGTTGCAGTCGGTTGTAGAAATTTGGTGGGGTTTCAAGTCGACCTTGCTTGAGGTCCATTGCGGTTACTAGCCCTTGGTCTGATTCTGGATCAGAGAATTCACGCACCAAAGCTTTTCGCAGTTGCTGGTAGTCCATTTTGACAGTCTCTGGTTGACGGTCTAAGAAACTGCGTACCTCACGACTGGACGTAATTCTGAGCAGGTACAATTTGTCCCAAGTGGTTACGTTGGTGACAGTTTGCAAGTGAAAGTCTATATCTTGTAAATAAGCGTGAATGTCGATTTTCATAGGCCTTAACTTTAGCATCTCTTTCTTTCAGTTCGGTTTCAGCCCTTTCAAGGAGAGCGTCACCTTGTCGGAGCTTTGCCTCGAGTCTCTCTCGGGTTACTCTCTCCAAATGTTCTCTTTGGTCTGTGTCCAGACGAAGATTCTCCAGGGCATTTTGAAGTCTTTCCACTTCTTTCTGTAGTTCTGGATCTGTAGCGTTCTCTTTCTCGTGCTGGTCTTGGGTCTCGAGAAGTAGCTTATCTAGACGACTCTGGGTGTGGGCCTGATGCTGTAGGGCTTCCTCCACTTGAAGTCTCAGAGCCGCGGCTTCCTGCTCCAAGTCGTGGTTGCTCTTTTCGCTGATCCGTGCCTGGGCGATGAGGAGGTGAGCTAGGGTCCCTGTGATCCTGGCGAGTTCTTTGTGGGTGTAACTCTGCGTCGGATCGTTCGCCATCAGCTGGTCCATCTCAGTATCCAGATGTCTCTGGCTCAAGTGCTGCAGGTCACTGGTGTCCTTTGTGACGAGGTGGCCGAGTGGTTACGTCGATGGACTGCTAATCCATTGTGCTCTGCACACGTGGGTTCGTATCCCATCCTCGTCGTTCCTTGCTGGGGAAGTCGTGGCCTAATGGTTAGAGGGTTGGACTCCCAATCGAAGGGTTGTGGGTTCTAGTCTAGTGGTTTAAATCAAAATTTAAAATAAGCAGATGAGAAGAATTAATAGGCAAATCGGAATAAATGCCCTACAATACCCAACGATAACAGTAATGTATCATTAATAATTATGAAATTAATCAGAAAGGGTAAAAGTAGAAGTATGCAATTCAAAACAGAACCGAAAAGAAAGAGACCAGAGAGATGCAAGCTGTGAACTGACTTAACAGGTGACTGCCACTAGATGGCTTACTTCCTTCTAAATGGGTTAATCAGTGGTTGGCCTGAGACAATTAATTTGCACTATTAAACAATTAAATTCTAATTCAAATCATGTTTGAACCAAATTCAAAGTAAATGTGAACAAAGGCAGGCAAAAATTGTCTAATACCGAAATAATATTCGCACGAGCAAAGCTGTTAATGCAAATAATTATTGAGAATTTAGACAGCTAATTCAATAAATCACAGAGAGAAATAGAGGTTAGTAATTCGAGAGCCTTATCTGAAACGGCCACAAGATGGCACTCATGCAAGCTGGAATCAGAAGACAGGGCAACTTGAAACTTCTAAAATTCCCTCTGGTGTTTAGATAGCGGAATGACAGTCAGTTTCACTATGATCTAATCTCTGTGCACTCGCCAGCGCTGATTCTCCAACAGGAATTTTTACATCTGCTGAAACTCCCATAAACATTTATCAAAATAGCACTTATGATTTAAATGTTTTAGGTTTAAAAATCGGGTAGCTAAGCCAATTTTAGACCAGGAGTTTTTACCGTTTTATTTTTGAATATCACTGTGGTTCACCACGAATTCAATAACGATATTTAATAAGCAAGGCCTTTTTAACTGAATCAGAGGAACATCGCTCAGGTTCAGATGTACATATTACAATTAATAAAAGATTTCTTCATCTTTTAATTACTCATATGAAAATGTTGGTCTTCTCTTGACAGGAGACTTTTAACATTTACTGCAGTTTACTTATATTAAAATAACAGTGACTATAGGTATTTTTAGAAACTGTTACTGGGCTGAACAGCTGGCTTTGCCAAATGAGTTCGCTCAAAGCGCGACTTAACTCACAATTCAAAAATGTGCATACATAATATTAACATCCAAAAATGCTCATGAAAATGAAAATGAATATTGCTCACCAAAAACAAAGTTTGAACGCTGCCCAAAATTAAACTCCACCATAATAATGTAGCAACAATCACTTTCTGGGGAATAATTAACTCAAATGAAGTGAATATTCATGAGTCTATGAATATAACGTGCTTATTGCTTGCAAATATTAAATTACCCAAAGAGGGAATATTTAATCATTTAAAGGTAACCTTTACTAGAATTAATTTAAGTTACTCTATACAATCTGTTTGTCCAGCTAACTGGAAGCTAGACTTCCTTATCAAAATTCAATAAAAAATACCCTTCTTACAAACTCCAAGAAATATTAATCTTCTGATCAGGAAAAAACAATATTTTCTATGTCTGTACTATTAAGATTACTGAAATTAAATAATATAAAACAAAGCTCGTAGCGTAGATCACACGACTCAGGGACTTCGATCTCAATGAGCAATAAAACAATTAAATTCAAGCAAATTATAGGATTTAATAAAAACAGACTAAAGAGTACATAACTACAATTCACACAGAGTAAATATGAGTATATAGCAAAACGAAAATACAATTCAAACAAGGTAAACGAACAAGAATAATAATGAGATAAATGAGAGAGAGAGATAAAGAGAGAGAGAGATAAAGAGAAAGTGAAAGTGGAAACCAATCTCAGCGTGGCAATTTCAAACAGTTAACTTTGCAAGAGACCCCAAGTCATTGAATAATTTCACAAACATGGAATAGCCTAGACAACCTTAAACAGCAATTTTAGTTGTGATATAAGAAAGTACTTGCTTTGATCTGACTCTTGTGTGTAGCTGCGCTCAAATTGTCCGGTCCATGCGGCCTCAGCGTGGTTCTTTCCAGAGCAGATGATGCGCGAGCTCCATGGTTAACGCGAAGGTAAACTTTGCCAAAAGATGACTAGACTTAAGTTCGTTTGGCTCGTGAAGACAATTGAACGAAGTCAAATATCCGAAGACAATAAAGAAAAACTAGAATGAAACGAAAAGTAAAGAAGAATAAACTGAGAACTTCTTGAAGTCCGGTTTCAAAGCTGGGAACCCTCTTTTCTCTCTGGCGGAATGCCCAGAATACAGGTTTCGGTGAGCTTTTACGTAAAACCAGGTTTACACCTATTTTTCAGTATGAGCCAATGAAGTGTAAACAAACTGAGGCGGGAAAAATCTTCTTTGTTTGCTGATCTCCGCCCACTGGTTTAATTTATTGCAATGACAAGATTAAACATTTTTCTTAAGCAAGATCGTTCCTCTGAAACAATGCATCTTTTTGTAATTTGCTATCAAGATTCGTTACAGTCGTGTTTTTACGATTATACAGACACCAAGAACTATGATTTGACCAATCCCATATACAGAGGTACAGAGTTATTCTTAACTAAATGCATATAAAGTTTGCATTAAACACACAGTAACATTCATAAATTCCACTATGCCGCATACATACATTTGAGCACAAAAAGGGAGACATTAAAATACATTTAGAGGTAGTTTAAGTAAAAAGGTCCATGGGCTAGCCAAAAATGCTTGTGCCTGTTTTTGAGTGTGTGTGCGTCTCATGAATGTGTGTGCGTCTGTTTCACTGGAATGTGCGATCAAGAAGGGGGGGGGGGGGGGGGGTGTTTGTCTTCCCTTTTGAAGTTCGATATCGCATCTCTGGATAGTCTCCAAGGTGTTATAACTCTCATCCACGCCAGGACGTTGCCGTCATGGCGGCGCCCAGGGTGGTGAGTTATGTTGTAAGAGGGTTGTAAAACGAAAGTCCTTGTTTTTTCTGTAACTCACGTTCTGGTCTTTGAGTGTAGAATGTGTCAAAAGGGTCAGGATTCATTAATATGGAACAGATGGTTGAATACCATCCGCTCATTGGTGTTACTATATATATATATATATATATATATATATATATATATATATATATATATATATATATATATATATATATATATTTAAGCCTATTTCAAAATTTGTCATAAAATTATATCGCGCATACAGCTCAACTAACGCGATCGTTATGGTGTTTAAACAACAATACACTTCCGTATTTAGACCGTATCATAGTACTGAGACTGCTCTCCTTAGAGTTACAAATGATCTGCTCTTATCATCTGACCGTGGGTGTATCTCTCTATTAGTTTTATTGGATCTTAGTGCTGCATTTGACACAATTGACCACAACATTCTTTTGCATAGACTTGAACACTTTGTTGGCATCAGTGGAAGTGCATTAGCATGATTTAAATTGTACTTGACCGCCATCAGTTCGTAGCAGTGAATGAAGATGTATCCTATCGATCACAAGTGCAGTATGGAGTACCTCAAGGCTCAGTACTAGGGCCGCTACTCTTCACACTTTATATGTTACCCTAGGGAGATATCATCAGGAAACATGGTGTTAGCTTTCACTGTTATGCTGATGATACTCAGCTCTATATTTCTTCGTGGCCCGATGAAACACACCAATTTGAAAAACTAATGGATTGCATAGTCGATATAAAAAACTGGATGACGAGTAATTTATTACTGCCAAATTCTGAAAAAACAGAGGTGTTAATTATAAGACCTAAAAACTCTAGATAAATAACCTAGAACAGTGGTTTTCAACCTGTGGTCCGCGGCTGGGCCGCCAATTATTTTCTGTTCATTTCCAGTCCATTCTAGGGCTGTGCGATTAAAAGAAAACGTCCTAAAATCACGATTTGAGCGTGCGTGATTTCTAAATCGCTTTATACCACAATTTTCCGTGGCCCTGACCTCCCGTATCCGATCCCATCAGAATGCATTGCGCCTACCGCGAGAACAGAGACTGGGCATATGCCTAACTCCAGGTTCACACACTGTCTGTGATGCGCCTTTTTTCTGAGCCAATGTTGACGGATCAGAGCGTTCTCACTGCGGTAAAAGGCTAGAAATAAAAACGTGCGATAATTAATGTCTAACACATGAGCATAGAGTGAATTTTTTAGTGAACAGGATGCAGTTTAAGTGAGAGGAGACACGTTTTAAGTGTGCACACTCTCTCCTCGCAAAGCAGTGTGTATCTGAGCAAGCACGACTGGTTTTGTGACAGAGGCAAAGGAAATCTGCTGCGAACAGATAGATTCGCACTCGTGCATTATTTTAATGTGCTTTCGCGTTATATTTATGCGCTCTCACTGCTGACCGCATACACTGCAAACACCTGAGGCACCGCTACAATTAATGAGCTCTATGAACAATGCATGGCAAAAAAGAAAAAAAAGTCCCTGTATACAGGATTTTTTTTTTTTTTTTTTTTTTGCCACAAGTCTATACATTTTTTTACATCTTCACTATAGTGATAATTTTGACTTATTTCTGTTCTAGAGATGACTTTTTGATAAAGCTCTGATTGGTTTTCTTTTGGAAATATGTTTCAAATTAATCATGAATGCATTTATGACTGTAAAAGCATATCGATGTGTGTCACAATTGCAAAATTGATAAACAAAATCGCGATATTTTTTTTTTTTTTCATATCGCACAGCCCTAGTTTATTCAATAAATACAGTTTACAGTTTAAAATCTAGCTTCGGAGTACTAAGTTATTAACCCAACAATAGCGGGGTCAGTTAATTTTTTTGAAGTGGGCCGCGCAAACATATGTGTTTGGTTGTGTGGGCCGCGAGTTGAAAAAGGTTGGGAACCACTGACCTAGAACACTGTCTAAGACTTGATGGTTGCTCTGTCAATTCTTCGTCATCAGTTAGGAACCTAGGTTTGCTATTTGATCGCAATCTTTCCTTAGAAAGCCACGTTTCTAGCATTTGTAAAACTGCATTTTTCCATCTCAAATATTTATCTAAATTATGGCCTATGCTCTCAATGTCAAATGCAGAAATGTTAACCCATGCATTTATGACCTCAAGGTTAGATTATTGTAATGCTTTATTGGGTGGTTGTTCTGCACGCTTAGTAAACAAACTGCAGCTAGTCCAAAATGCAGCAGCAAGAGTTCTTACTAGAACCAGGAAGTATGACCATATTATCCCAGTCCTGTCAACACTGCACTGGCTCCCTATCAAACATTGTATAGATTTAAAAATATTGCTTATTACTAGTGGTGGGCCGTTATCGCCGTTAATGCGCTGCGTTAACGCGAGACTCTTATCGGGCGATAAATAAAATATCGCCGTTAATCTATTCTCAAAGTTGGGTTGGGAGCAGGGTCTATACTAAGCAAACTATGATGACTTTCACCTTGATATTTCATATAACTGAATCGCTGAGGACAGCTTAAAAAGATGCCCAGGACAGTTGACGGGCCACTGCTGCGCATCGTCACGAAAGCTTATCTTTCTCACGTGTTGTTAAGCCGTACCGCTTTTCGATTTAAACATTAAAGCATCCAAAAACTAGACACGGAAAAGCTGAACAGATTAGCGCGTGCCGTTAGGTGCGCACGAGAGAGAGAGCCGCGTATCACGGACAGCGACACTGAACCGAGCTCTCATCTGCAAAGTTCTCCTCGATGTTCCTCCTGCACCCGAACGAACAAATGCAAATTGCAGTTGTGGTGTTCAGGGCTCGCGCAGAGAAAGGCGTCTCAAAACACAAGAACATCGAATTTGCTTATTTTTGCTCTTGTGCCAACAAATACATACCAAATATGTCAAAATATCCACCTTGGAAATTATGCTCAAAAAAAACTGTCAGTCATTTCTTAAGTGAAAGTAAACAGTTGAGGAAAAAAATGGGATGTGTATTATATTTGATGCGTTCATGGACTCTTAAAGTGACCGCGCCTAATTTAGCGACTGGCTGCTGTAATGTTAATCCAAGAAAATGAAAATCACTCACTGCTCTTGCCTGTTTTTTATTTGTAGTTTTAACAGTCAAACTAAAACTTATTCAGAAACCAGATATAATTTTTGATATATATAGCAAAACTGTAATAATGTGAGAAATGAAGGTGTCTGAATAAATGTAGGTTTGATTGTATATTTCATTTTTACATTGAAGACTATCCAGTGCTATTATTTGGTTTCTGTACCTTGACACATACAAACTTGAAAAAAAAACAAAAAAAACATAAACATTGGTGTGAAACAGGAGTAATGTTGTTTGCACCTCGTGCAATGTGGAATTAGTTTACAGCTTTTTCAAGCACTTTATGATACATTTTGGAAACAGGAGATGAGCCCCTTTTTTAATGCACCACCTAGCTTGATAAACCCCTTCTCAAAGACTTACTGTTTGTAAATTTTATTTGGGTAACACACATATTCCGAATGCCTTTGGCAGAATTCGAATGAGCCATTTTAATCTAGATTAATCTAGATTAATTTCAAGATCACAGTGAGATTAATCTAGATTATGCCCACCTCTACTTATTACTTATAAAGCCCTGAATGGTTTAGCACCTCAGTATTTGAATGAGCTCCTTTTACATTATAATCTTCTACGTCCGCTACATTTTCAAAACTCAGGCAATTTGATAATACCTAGAATATCAAAATCAACTGTGGGCAGCAGATCCATTTCCTATTTGGCACCTAAACTCTGGAATAACCTACCTAACATTGTTCGGGAGGCAGACACTCTCTTGCATTTTAAATCTAGATTAAAGACCCATCTCTTTAACCTGGCATACACATAACATACTAATATGCTTTTAATATCCAAATCCGTTAACAGATTTTTAGGCTGCATTAATTAGGTTAACTGGAACCGGAAACAGTTCCCATAACACTCTGTATTTGCTACATCATTAGAAGAATGGTATCTACGCTAATATTTTTCTGTTTCTCTCTTGTTCTGAGGTCACCGTGGCCACCAGATCCAGGCTGTGTCCAGATCAGAGGGTCACTGCAGTCACCCGGATCCAGTACGTATCCAGACCAGATGGTGGATCAGCACCTAGAAAGGACCTCTACATCCCTGAAAGACAGCGGAGACCAGGACAACTAGAGCCCCAGATACAGATCCCCTGTAAAGACCTTGTCTCAGAGGAGCACCAGGACAAGACCACAGGAAACAGATGATCCTTCTGCACAATCTGACTTTGCTGCAGTCTGGAATTGAACTACTGGTTTCGTCTGGTCAGAGGAGAACTGGCCCCCCAACTGAGCCTGGTTTCTCGCAAGGTTTTTTCTCCATTCTGTCACCAATGGAGTTTTGGTTCCTTGCAGCTGTCGCCTCTGGCTTGCTTAGTTGGGGACACTTCATCTACAGCGATATCATTGACTTGATTGCAAATAAAGGCACAGACACTATTTAACTGAACAGAGATGACATAAGTGAATTCAATGATGAACTGCCTTTAACTATCATTTTGCATTATTGACACTGTTTTCCTAATGAATGTTGTTCAGTTGCTTTGACGCAATGTATTTTGTTTAAAGTGCTATGTAAATAAAGGTGACTTTGACTTCCACTTGCATGTATTTGACAATTGGAATAGAAGATTTAAAAATGGGTGCATTTGAACTTTTGTTGATCGGTTTTCTTTCAGGATCAAAAATACAAGAAATGAAAGCGTTTATCTGTATTTCCGACTGATCAGAACTTTGCATATACATTCATAAATCAGTCAATTTTGTATTTTATTATGAGATATTTTATTCTAATGTGATCAGTGACTCGAGCACTGATGGATCAGAGCACGTATTTCGACATTTGCAGTAAAAATGTGAAATATAAATTCTCAGAAAACGCATTTAATACCAATGTATTGAAACGTCTGTTTACTCCATTAATAAAGGAGTCCAGACATTTTATATTTAATATGAGGGAAATAGACATGCATGCATGCGTGACACAAAAAAATATTTAAGTTTTAGGTAGCAAAATATGTTTTATTAGGCTAATTCTGTTAATTACACTAAGGTTATTACATTGTCTGCTATATATTTGCTTCTTATTTATTAAATATGCGCAATTGATTGATAAAACATTGATCAAAATTAAGATAAAATGTATACAAAACGAATAAATAACTACTGTAGGCCATGACCTGGCAATAAAATTAGAAAAAATTGTGTCTAATGTGATTGGCTTAACTGATTTGATTTCAGGTGTGGGTCGGGTCGGGTGCAGATTTTAATTAGTGCTGCTGTCGCAAAACGGGTCGGATGCAGTTTTAAGCACTGCGGGTACGGGAGGGTGCGGATTTACAAAATCGGACCCGTGCAGTGGCAAAGAGGGCGTGAGACGGCATTGCATTCTCGAGCCAGCTCTGCATGGAAAACTGGCAAGGGGAGAGGAGAACGAGAGCAGTGAGGAAGCCCATTGCCTACTGTCGTTCGCTCCATCATGTCTGCCAGGTTCAGCCTTAGGTGGTGCTCCTGGACACCCAAAGTGGACATCACCTGACCCAAGGAGCAGGCAGTAACCTTCGTCGCCCAGAGAGTGAGGTCAGTAGCAGTGCGCATCTCCTGCAAAACCCCTGGGTTAACTCTGCCCCCGTGCAGCTCTTTGAGAACCTTGGCCTGGTAGACCTGAAGGGTGGCCATGGCATGCAGGGCAGGTGCAGCCTGACCCACAGCTCTGTAAGCCTTGGCCACAAACGTGGATGAGAACTTAGAGGCCTTGGAGGGAAGCTTGGGACCACCAAGCCATGCGGAGGCGCTCTGCGGACACAGTTGCATTAAACAGAAAGCTCCACTAGGGGAATCCCAGCATACCCCTTGGCCGCTCCGCCATCGAGGGCAGTGAAGGCGGAGGAAGCACCAGAAAGGTTTCGGGCACTTAAAGGTGCCTTCTCTGAACTGGTCACTACCTGGTGCACTTCCGGAAAGAAAGGAACCAGCATGAGCAGCCCCCAGGAACCAATCATCCAGCCTCGAGTGCTCAGGACAGGGTGGAGGATTCCACTCAAGCCCAAAGCTCTCAGCTGCCCAGGAAAGAACGCCTGTAAGGTCAGAATCGGACTCGGGCAATGCTTGCACTCCTGAGGGTGGCAATACAGACGAATCCTCATCTCCCGAGGACTCAAGCCCACCAATGAGATGTTAGAGACATCAGAGAACATGAGTCATCCACAAACGCAGTCTCAGCGTGCTGAAAGCCCAGACAGGTGACACAGCAATCATGGCCATCACAAGGAGGAGGATATATCTACCGCACCCAGAAACACACGGGCAAAATGACATCTTTAAAAAGATGCAAATTCAAACCGTTTACTCTTTTAGAGAGAGACAAAAAGCTCTTTGAGTGGTGCTGGAGTGCTCAGGGGAATGCGGGAGCTGACTGCAAGAAACCCAGATGAACCACTGAATCGCGCCGTCACACCAACACCAGCTGACTCCCTTGTAAACACTCCGGTGAAAGCAGCAAGCAATGTGCTCGACCCAGAAGCGAAAGCTTGAGTGCGAGTTACTCACACTGCTCCTTAACCCTCTCGCAGGGCAGAGCTCGAGATGCAAATTCCGCAGACCAAGGTACAGTACTCTGTGTACCATTGGCATAGCATTTTTTTGTGTTGTAGACTAAATGTAAACATCTTTTATGTACAATATCTTACTCAGGATAGTACTAAATAAAACATAACATACACTTAGTATGATCTCTCTTATTTTTGAAAATTATTCACATTTTCAAAGATTCTGCAAGGGGTTCCCAAGCTTTTACATGCAACTGTAATGATGATTCTAACATAACACTAGTGTTGTCAAAAGACCCGATATGTCTGTACCAAGTCAGTATTTAAAAAAAATTAAACATTATGGTACCAGGTTTTCTTAAGTACCAGTGGTACCGAGTATCCTGTTTTTGATGCGCTGTAACACCAATGAGCGGATGGTATTCAACCATCTGTTCCATATTAATAAATCCTGACTCTTTAACACATTCTACACTCAAAGACCAGAACGTGAGTCAAAGAAAAACAAGGACCTTCGTTTTACAACCCTCTTCCAACATAACTCACCACCCTGGGCGCCGCCATGACGGCAACGTCCTGGCGTGGATGAGAGTTATAACACCTTGGAGACTATCCAGAGATACAATATCGAACTTCAAAGGGAAGACAAACACCCGCCCTTTTCACTCACGGCCTATCACACATTCCAATGTATGTATGCGGTATACGAATGTTACTGTGTGCTGCATTTAGTTAAGAATAACTATGTATCTCTGTATACTTGATTGGTAAAATCATAGTTCTTGGTGTCTGTATAATCGTAAAAACACGACTGTAACGAATCTTGATAGCAAATTACAAAAAGAGGAACGATCTTGCTTAAGAATTTTTTTTTAATTTTGTCATCGCCATAAATTAGACCAGTGGGCGGAGATCAGCAAACAAAGAAGTTTTTTCCCCGCCTCAGTTTCTTACACTTCGTTACTAAAAGATAGGTGTAAACCTAAGTTTACGTAAAAGCTCACGGAAACTGGTATTCTTGGCATTCCACCAGAGAGAAAAGAGGGTTTCCAGTTTCGCAACCGGACTTCAAGAAGTTCTTCGTTTGTTCTTCTTTACTTTTCATTTCATTTTAGTTTTTCTTTATTGTCTTCTGATATTTGACTTCGTTCAATTGTCTTCACGAGCACGAAACTTAAGTCTAATCATCTTTTGGCAAAGTTTACATTCGCGTTAACCTTCGAGCTCATGCATCATCTGCCCTGTAAAGAACAACGCTGAAGCCGCACCGACGGACAATTTGAACGCAGCTACACACAAGAGCCAGATCAAAGCAAGTACTTTCTTATATCGCAACTAAAATTGCTGTTCAAGGTTGTCTAGGCTAGTCCATGTTTGTGAAATTATTCAATGACTTGGGGTCTCTTGCAAAGTTAACTGTTTAAAAT
This sequence comes from Carassius auratus, assembly GCF_003368295.1. NCBI lineage: Eukaryota > Metazoa > Chordata > Actinopteri > Cypriniformes > Cyprinidae > Carassius > Carassius auratus. The sequence goes on from NW_020525296.1 coordinate 563,146, forward strand.
TGTCACGCTGAGATTGGTTTTCACTTTCACTTTCACTTTCTCTTCCTCTCTCTCTCTCTCTCTCTCTCTCTCTTACGCATGCATGGGCGTCTGCTGAGCGAGCGAGCGAGCTGAGGAGCGTGTGGGTGAGATTTCTTTGCAAATGCTAAGAGTGAATGCTGAGCGCGTGATGAGTGTTAGTTTAGCTGTTGGAAATGTGATTGGGCATGCATGCGTTTTGGCTGCTTCAAAGATGAACAATGCAATTGTACTTTTTTTGAGCACGGTAGAAAAGGCAAATGAGGTGGTAGAAAAAGATTGAATTGAGAGGTTCATTTTCATCTGTACTTCCACTCTCTACACCAGCGAAAAAGGTGACTTTGTCAAATGTTCCACCTTTTATCAAGGATGAGGTGTTAGCAAGAGAGCTTTCACGCTTTGGTAAACTTGTTTCACCTGCGTGAAGTGGTTCTTTCTAATGCTGCGGATGGATTAGTTTCAACTGATGCTGGTGAAAATCAAGAGTCTGCGGTTAAAACAATGATTCTGCCACTGAAAATCCAAACAATGAGGGTAATGTCTTATTGATGGAAGTAGATCAAGTAGACCTGTTTAAAACACCCCTGAAAAGGAAGAAGAGAAATGAATGCGTTGTAAATAAACAAGCAAGAAAAACAAAAGCACAGGCCAATGAAATTGACCAAGGTGCAGGAAGTGAGAGCGATTATTCTGATTCCACTGCTTCAACCTGTTCTGAGAGTGATTGGCCATGTCATGACTGCAGCACTGAAAAAATCAAGATATTTCTAAGAGTGACAAAAAATCTAAGAGGTGTACAAGTCGTTGATTATTTTCCAAATCTTAAAAGATTTGTTGAAGTGACTAAGAATTCAATGAGTGAAGGATGCTTCTTAGATAAAGAAGTGTATCGTCTTAAGAAAATTGTCACTAAAGTTCAAAATCAACTGAGTAATAGCGACAATGAAGCTTGATTTAATGATGTATGGGGCCTCTCTCTTACTCAGTTTTCTATGGCTAATCTTATCCTGTACTATGGGTGAATTTCGCATTGCCTCTTTAAATGTGAATGGAGCCAGAGATGTGAGGAAAAGACTGGAAATATATGATGTAGTGAGACAGAAACAAATTGATGTTTTATTTATGCAAGAGACCCATAGTGATGATAAAAATGCTGTTGAATGGTTGAAAGAATGGAAAGGTTTATCTTTTTTAAGCCATAATACTTCCCTTAGTGGTGGAGTTGGTATTTTATTTGATAAAAATTGTTTCCAGTTCAGTTAAAATGGAAGAAATTATAAAAGGAAGAATTTTAAAAGTGATTGCGAATTTTGAAAAATATGGATTCATTTTTTTATGTATTTATGCCCCAAGTCAACCAATACAAAGAATGTGTTTTTTAGATACTCTTTGTAAAACTTTAGAAGAGTGTAAAGGGGAAGAATACTTGTTTTTGGGAGGTGATTTCAATTGTGCAGTAAGCAGTCTAGGCAGAAATCATATTGAGCCATATATGCCATCACGCAGAAGGCTCATTCAAATGATTGAAACGCATGATTTAAGTGAGGTATGGAGAAATTTTAACAAAGATGTTAGACAATATACTTGGGTTCATGCTCGAGATAACTTGTTATCATTAGCAAGGTTAGACAAGTTATTTGTCTTTAAACACCACCTTAATATCTTTAAAAGATGTTTTATTTCTCCGGTTGGTATTTCAGATCATAGTCTAATAGGATATGTAATCTCTATGAATTCTGTTAAGCCAAATAATGCCTATTGGCATCTTAACACAACACTTTTAGACGATAGTAAGTTTAAAGACATTTTTGAATGTTTCTGGATTAATTTTAAAGAGGAAAAAAATAATTTTCAATCTTTAAAGAACTGGTGGGATTTTGGAAAAATTCAAATAAAACAACTATGTCAACAATACACCCTGAATGTCACCAAAGAATTGACTAGATCTGTTCAGATTTTAGAAGCTGAAGTTTTGAGAATTCAAAATTCAACACAATGGGGCGGCAGTGGCTTAGTGGTTCATGTAGGTTGTCTACAAACCCGAAGGTTGGTGGTTCGATCCCCGGCTCCACCTGACCAAGTGTCGAGGTGTCCTTGAGCAAGACACCTAACCCCAGCTGCTCCTGACGAGCTGGATGGCGCATTGTATGGCAGACACCACCGTCGGTGTGTGAATGTGTGTGTGAATGGGTGAATGTGAGGCAAATTGTAAAGCGCTTTGGATGGCCATGTGGTCTGTTGAAAGCGCTATATAAATGCAGTCCATTTACCATTTACAAACTGGAAATCAAGACCTTATTGATGATTTTAAACAAAAAAAAAATCTGCTTTATCTGATCTGTTGGGGTTAAAAGCACAAGGAGCATTAATAGGAATACAAAACTCAAATGAGATGGATGCTCCATCCAAATTTTTTTTTGGGTTAGAAAAGAAAAACGGTCTACGAAGATTTATTAACGTTTTACAATCTGGGTTTTACTTTCAGATCCAATTGAAATGCATAAGAGAGCAGTCAGTTTTTATGAAAAGTTGTATAAAAATGAGTCTAAAGAAGATCAGTGTATAGAACAATGTTTCTTTAGACATTTACCCCAGATTTCTGAAGAATCTAATGAAGATCTTAATAAACCCATAACATTGGAAGAGTTGTACAAGAATCTTCAAAGCATGGAATGTGGTCGAGTTCCTGGAATGGACGGACTTCCAATTGAGTTTTATAAGTCTTATTGGAATATAATAGGTGAGGATTTTTTGGAAGTTCTAAATAACAGTTTAACTGAAGGATGTCTTCCTTTAAGCTGTCGAAGAGCAGTTCTCACTCTTTTACCAAAAAAAGGTGATTTAACTCATAACAAGCTGGCGACCTGTTTCTTTGTTATGCTGTGATTATAAAATACTTTCGAAAGTGCTAGCAACAAGACTTGGTAAGGTTTTAGAAGAGGTTATACAGTATTGTTCAAAATAATAGCAGTACAATGTGACTAACCAGAATAATCAAGGTTTTTAGTATATTTTTTATTGCTACGTGGCAAACAAGTTACCAGTAGGTTCAGTAGATTGTCAGAAAACAAACAAGACCCAGCATTCATGATATGCACGCTCTTAAGGCTGTGCAATTGGGCAATTAGTTGAAAGGGGTGTGTTCAAAAAAATAGCAGTGTCTACCTTTGACTGTACAAACTCAAAACTATTTTGTACAAACTTTTTTTTTTCTGGGATTTAGCAATCCTGTGAATCACTAAACTAATATTTAGTTGTATGACCACAGTTTTTTAAAACTGCTTGACATCTGTGTGGCATGGAGTCAACCAACTTGTGGCACCTCTCAGCTGTTATTCCACTCCATGATTCTTTAACAACATTCCACAATTCATTCACATTTCTTGGTTTTGCTTCAGAAACAGCATTTTTGATATCACCCCACAAGTTCTCAATTGGATTAAGGTCTGGAGATTGGGCTGGCCACTCCATAACATTAATTTTGTTGGTTTGGAACCAAGACTTTGCCCGTTTACTAGTGTGTTTTGGGTCATTGTCTTGTTGAAACAACCATTTCAAGGGCATGTCCTCTTCAGCATAGGGCAACATGACCTCTTCAAGTATTTTAACATATGCAAACTGATCCATGATCCCTGGTATGCGATAAATAGGCCCAACACCATAGTAGGAGAAACATACCCATATCATGATGCTTGCACCTCCATGCTTCACTGTCTTCACTGTGTACTGTGGCTTGAATTCAGAGTTTGGGGGTCGTCTCACAAACTGCCTGTGGCCCTTGGACCCAAAAAGAACAATTTGACTCTCATCAGTCCACAAAATGTTCCTCCATTTCTCTTTAGGCCAGTTGATGTGTTCTTTGGCAAATTGTAACCTCTTCTGCACATGCCTTTTTTTTAACAGAGGGACTTTGCGGGGGATTCTTGAAAATAGATTAGCTTCACACAGACGTCTTCTAACTGTCACAGTACTTACAGGTAACTCCAGACTGTCTTTGATCATCCTGGAGGTGATCATTGGCTGAGCCTTTGCCATTCTGGTTATTCTTCTATCCATTTTGATGGTTGTCTTCCGTTTTCTTCCACGTCTCTCTGGTTTTGCTCTCCATTTTAAGGCATTGGAGATCATTTTAGCTGAACAGCCTATCATTTTTTGCACCTCTTTATAGGTTTTCCCCTCTCTAATCAACTTTTTAATCAAAGTACGCTGTTCTTCTGAACAATGTCTTGAACGACCCATTTTCCTCAGCTTTCAAAAGCATGTTCAACAAGTGTTGGCTTCATCCTTAAATAGGGGCCACCTGATTCACACCTGTTTCTTCACAAAATTGATGACCTCAGTGATTGAATGCCACACTGCTATTTTTTTGAACACACCCCTTTCAACTTATTCAACTAATTGCCCAATTGCACAGCCTTAAGAGCGTGCATATCATGAATGCTGGGTCTCATTTGTTTTCTGAGAATCTACTGAACCTACTGGTAACTTGTTTGCCATGTAGCAATAAAAAAATATACGAAAAACCTTGATTATTCTGGTTAGTCACATTGTACTGCTATTATTTTGAACAATACTGTACATCCAGATCAGTCTTATTGCATCCCTGGCAGATCAATAATTGACAATATTTCATTAATTAGAGATATTTTTGAAGTAGTTAAAATATTTGGTTTAAATGCAGGCTTGATTTCCATCGATCAAGAGAAGGCTTTTGATCGTGTTGAACATGATTATTTATGGAAAGTTATGAAAGCTTTCGGTTTTAATTCAGCGTTTAGTGATAAAATCAAAACTTTGTATAATGACATTGAGGGTGTGTTGAAGTTTAATGGTGGCTTATGTGCTCCTTTTAAGGTTCGTCGTGGGATCAGACAAGGTTATTCTTTGTCCGGGATGCTCTATGCACTGGCAATTGAACCTTTTTTACACAAACTGAGAAAAGAGTTGACTGGTTTAAAAATTCCAAAATGTGATAATGCAATCAAGTTATCAACATATGCTGATGACTTTGTTGTAATGACCGAGGGCCAAAAAGATATAAATAGTTTAATAAGAGTAGCCAATGATTTTGAATCTATTTCTTCTGCAAAATTCAACTGGAAAAAGAGTGTTGCAGTGTTACTGGGAAAATGGAAGGAAAAACTGCCAAATCTACCAGGTGGTTTAATATGGAAAAAGAATGGTTTTAAATATCTGGGGGTATACCTGGGTGATGAAGATACTGTGCAGAAGAATTGGGAAGGAGTAATTGAGAAGTTAAAAGTTCGATTGGACAGGTGGAAGTGGCTTAAGTCAGCAATGTCTTATAGAGGAAGGACGATTATAATAAATAACTTGGTTGCATCCTTTTTGTGGCATCTGTTGTCTTGTGTTGATCCACCAACATATTTGTTGGCAAAGATACAATCAATTTTGATATAATTTTTTTGGGACAAGTTACATTGGGTAATACAAAATATTTTGTATTTTACCAAAAGAGGAAGGTGGACAAGGATTGGTCCATCTGCAAAGCAGAACTGCTACATTTCGACTGCAGTTTTTGCATAGATTTCTAAAAAATTCAGAAAATGTAAGTTGGAGAACAGTAACCAGCAGTATTTTAAAATCTGTTCAAGAGATGAACCTCGATAAATCCCTGTTTTTAATGGATCCTAAAAAGATAGAAATTTCATGTTTACCTGTTTTTTTATCAAAATCTTTTTAAGGTTTGGAGTTGTTTTAATGTGAAGTTTGAAAATATAAACTCCTTATTTTGGTTGTTGGAAGAACCCCTGATAAATGGTGTGAGACTGGATGTAATGAGCACAAGCAGCACATTCACTGAACTTTTTATTCAAGCTGAAATCACAACTTTAAAAAAAAAAACTTGTAACTTTGGTGGGGGCTGAACTTGCTAATGCTGAAGAAGTGACTGCTTGTCTGAAGATGAAATCTGTTCGAACAATGGCTCAAATATTACAGAGGATGCAATCTGCTCTTACATCAGAGGAATCTAATATGCTCAACGACTATTGTGAAGGACTTATTTTTCCTAATGATTTGGATCCCTTTCCTAAAATGGTTTTATCCCCCAATTTAAATGATCATTCTGGAATTTTCCTACAACTAAAGAGTTTGTGTTTAGATTTTAATGATGTTAATGGAAAACAGTTGTATAAGGTATGTGTAAAGTTTTTTAACAAAAAAGGTTTACATAAAAAAGTTGATACACCGTGGCGTGATGTTTTGAGATTGAATGAAAATGTAAGACCAGAGTGGAGAGCGTTATATAAGCCACCATTAACTTAAAAAAACAGCTGACATTCATTGGAGGGTTTTACATGGAATAATTGCAGTCAATGCTTTCATTTCTATTTTAAATTCTGAATCAAGTCAAGATTACCCTTTTTGTTCTGAAAGAGAAACTGTTTTCCATTGTTTTACTTATTGTTTCAGACTAAAGCCTTTGTTTGAAATGTTGAAAGCAATTTTCAATTGTTTTAATGAAGTATTTTCTGTACAGATTTTAATTTGTGGTTTCAAATATACGAGAAGTAGAAGTGGGGAATGTCAGCTGTTGAATTTTGTACTTGGAAAAGCGAAAATGGCTATATACATTAGTAGGAGAAATCATGTAGAACAAAGGAATGATAGTGATGTGGTACAGGTGTTTAAAGTAATGGTGAAATCCAGAATTGTTGTTGATTTTTGATTTTATAAAGTAATGAATAACTTAATGAAGTTTGAATCTATATGGTGTTACAGAGAAGCCTTATGTTCAGTTGTGAACGGAGAGTTGTGTTTTGCTTTAAATTAGTAAAGAATTAATTAATTGTGAAAAACTGTTTATGGTTGGTATTTTTTTTATTGTAATAAAAGTAATTTTGAAAAATCTAAATCAATCTCTCTCTCTCTCTCTCTCTCTCTCTCTCTCTCTCTCTCTCCTCTCATTTCTCTCATTACTATTCTTGTTCGTTTACCTTGTTTAAATTGTATTTTTGTTTTGCTATATACTCATATTTACTCCGTGTGAATAGAAGTTATGTACTCTTTAGTCTGTTTTTATTAAATCCTATAAGTTGCTTGAATTGAATTGAGTTCAAAGAAATGAGTTTTATTGCTCATTGAGATCGAAGTCCCTGAATCGTGTGATCTAAGCTACAAGCTTTGTTTTATATGAATTAATTTCAGTAATCTTTGTAGTACAGACAGAGAAAATATATTTTTTTCCTGATCAGAAGATTAATATTTCTTGGAGTTTGTAAGAAGGGTATTTTTATTGAATTTTGATAAGGAAGTCTAGCTTCCAGTTTGCTGGACCAACAGATTGTCTAGATTAACTTAAATTAATTCTAGTAAAGGTTACATTTAAATGATTAAATATTCCCTCTTTGGGTAATTTAATATTTGTAGGCAATAAGCACGTTATATTCATAGACTCATGAATATTCACTTCATTTGAGTTAATTATTCCCCAGAAAGTGATTGTTGCTACATATTTTATGGTGGAGTTTAATTTTGGGCAGTGTTCAAACTTTGTTTTTGCGAGCAATATTCATTTTCATTTTCATGAGCATTTTTGGATGTTAATATTATGCATGCGCATTTTTGAATTGTGAGTTAAGTCGCGCTTGGAGCGAACTCATTTGGCACAAAGCCAGCTGTTCAGCACAGTAACAGTTTCTAAAAATACCTATAGTCACTGTTATTTTAATAATAGTAAACTGCAGTAAATATTAAAAGTCTTCTGTCAAGAGAAGACCAACATTTTAATATGAATAATTAAAAGATGAAGAAATCTTTTATTAATTGTAATATGTAATTCTGAACCTGAGCGATGTTCCTCTGATTCAGTTAAAAAGGCCTTGCTTATTAAATATCGTTATTGAATTCGTGGTGAACCACAGTGATATTCAAAATTAAACGATAAAAACTCCTGGTCTAAATTGGCTTAGCTACCCGATTTTAAACCTAAAACATTTAAATCATAAGTGCTATTTTGTTAAATGTTTATGGGAGGTCAACAGATGGACAAAACCTGTTATTAACAGTCGTGTGTTGGTTAGTGAAAGGCTCCGGTCTCACACACTTTTTAATTTAGCACCTCAAGGGTCATAAAACCTTTGTCTGTTTTTGAGTTGCGATTTTGATGCAGAAAATCAGCCTGACAAACGATCAGATTCTAAGTCATATGAAATTTGCTGTAATTCCGCTGACTAAACACCAGAGGGGGGGGTCCTTTGTTTAGAAGTTTCAAGTTGCCCTGTCTTCTGTTTCCAGCTTGCATGAGTGCCATCTCGTGGCCGTTTCAGATAAGACGCTCTAATTACTAACCTCTATTTCCCTTTGTGATTTATTGAATTAGCTGTCTAAATTCTCAATAATTATTTGCATTAACAGCTTTGCTTGTGCGAATATTATTTCAGTATTAGACAATTTTTGTCTGCCTTTGTTCACATTTGCTTTGAATTTGGTTCAAACATGATTTGAATTAGAATTTAATTGTTTAATAGTGTAAATTAAGGGTGTACTCACACTAGGCACGGTTGCCATGAACCAGGCCCGAGTACGATTGTCCCTCCTCCCCGCTCCCCCTCTGGCCTGCACTCACATATAGGGTTTCAGCATTCGTGCCGGAGCATATTTACGTCATTATGGTGCGACGGTTTCAGGAAAAACAGGAAGAGCAGCGCTCTCTGAACACAATGGAGTCCATCGCTCTGTTTTCTTTGTGGATAATTCTGTGTCGTTTGGTCCACGGTGGTCCACAGCCCTCTCACAGCCTGTTGTTAAACAGATGTGTCACCTTAGTGGTGCAAAAATTTTCACGTAATCATGCTGCTCGTATGAGGATGTTTGGAAGGTACCAGCAAGTGCAGCAAGGACTTTGCAGTTTTTAGTTTTTATGCGTTTTGCACATCTGCCGTAGACCAAAGCGACCCTTTCCCTGCCATGTTGGTTTTGGAGCGTCGCAAAACTGGGACGCAACGCGTCCTTTTCCGTGCTCTAGCACGGTTAGCGCTCACACTGCATGCGAACCGTGCCCGAGTCCAACTGAACCGTTCTCTGGCCCACCTCTTCCAAGCGGGCCGCGCCCTAATCGAGCCGCGCCCGGGCACGGTTCGGAGCATTCACACTAGTCAAACGAACCGCGCTTTGGTAGTCAAACGCACTGGGGCACGGTTCAAACTGGCTAGTGTGAGTACACCCTAAGTGTCTCAGGCCAACCACTGATTAACCCATTTGGAAGGAAGTAAGCCATCTAGTGGCAGTCGCCTGTTAAGTCAGTTCACAGCTTGCATCTCTCTGATCTCTTTCTTTTCACAGCTTGCATCTCTCTGATCTCTTTCTTTTCTGTTCTGTTTTGAATTGCATACGTCTACTTTTACCCTTTCTGATTAATTTCATAATTATTAACGATACATTACTGTTATCATTGGTTATTATAGGGTATTTATTCAGATTTTCCTTTTAATTCTTCTCACCTGCTTATTTTTTGATTTAAACCAGTTTTGAATTTTTAATTTGAAGTTTTCTGCTCACCAGGTTAAGCCCAGAGAGTGAATATGCACCCTTTGTGGTGAAAACCAGCTACTTCTTCTCCCGTGTTCATTCCTGTCTTTTGTTATTTATTTTATTATTATTCTTTTTTTTATTATTGTAGTTTTTTTTCTTTCATTTATTTATTTTTATTTATTTTTTTTATATAGCCCTTTTTGTTTGTTTCTCTTTCTTCGCTCTTTTGGCTTAGGTTATTTTGATAATTACCATCATTATCATAAGTTTTTGTTTTTGTTTTATCATTATTAGGTAAAGCTGTTACCTCTCATCATACCTCTTCATATATATTTACTCAGTTGATGATTAAACAAACCAAACCTTAATTCACTTTAAGTTTCCTTTGTTCATCCTTTGTGTATTTGATTGTAGAACTCCCCTGGTGACTGGACAGTCATCTCAGGTTTCCAGTTGGCAGCACCAGAGTAACGAGGGCCAGAGACACTGCGGTTGAGTGTTTGGGAGCGCCAGGGAGGCTGACTGTGCCGCTGGATTCCACCAGGTGAACCAAATGTGATAAAACCTATCCACTTATTATAAGGCACAGAATATTAGACATTCCCCCAGATATTTATGTTAAGTGTTTGGTCCATTTCCTCTCTAAGCCACAACCTTTTCCTAGGTCTCTTACTCCCCTAGCCGCATGTGCTGTAGGCCCTAGCAGAAACTCTTGTGAAAAGTAGCAGGCTTAGCCCCTTTATTCTCTACCTAACACTTCTAGCGTTCTTATTCATTCCATTTCATTGCAGACAAATTTATTTGGTGTTTTGTTTTCACTGTGCTCTTTCCTACCTTCACCTTTTTGCATGCTGTTGTGATTCTGTTTCTTGCAGTTCACCGAGAGACCCCAAGGAGAGCTAAGTAGTAGAGCGACAACCAAGCAGCCGGTGTCACCAGGTGACCCACGAGGCTACCCCCTGTCAAGTCTCTATTTTGGGCCGACCCTAATTGGACCCGCCTCCCTGTCTAACTGTCTGCATCATTTAGCCAAAATTCTTATAGACGGCATAGCCCATACGATAGCTCGTTAGCCAGAGAACAAACTTGCATTGGCCTCTTTGTGTGTGTGTTGTGCTTCTCTCGTCCGCAGTGAGCCAGGATGTCGCGTGCATCCAGTCCCGCAGTCCCTTGGGATCAGCTAGCGACATGGCTGGAGATGATGACGACCTCCTTTCTGCCAAAGGACACCAGTGTTCCGTTTTCTTCCCACGGAAAGGGCAACCCAGTGTACAAAAGGATATTACTCGGTATTCCACATTTGTTTGTTTATTTTTTCCACAAGGATAATCAAGTAACCGGGGGCCTGTACCATGATGGTAGCTGAACAAATTCTGAGTTACAGGATTAGTTTTGAGTTGACAAAACCAAACCTCTCCAATCCGGCTCTGTTGGTACCATGATGCTGTTCATCAGCTTTCTTTGTACATGAATGCACATGATGCACATGAATGTGTGACATCACTGGCGAACAGCCAATCACGAGTCTTCCAACAAAAAGCAAGTTTGATTTACTTCTCGCGAGAGACCCAGCGAGATTCAAAACTAAAGGTTTAAGGTTTTGCTAAAGGTTAAGAGACTGAAGAATATGACAAATTTAAACAGGAAAAATAAAATAAATGATCTTGCTCCATCAGTGAAGTCACAAGTGAAACTTGTTAACTTAATTTATACATTTGAACATATATAGTGGTAGAGACTCTAGAACATTCAGTTTGACACTCTTCAGTTTGAGATCTCTAACCCAGAACATAACCTGCCCTGGAGCAGGTTAGCCGTGTAGTGTAAGTTACTATGGCAATGAATGCAGCTAAAAGCCAAGCCATTTACATGGTACCTAAAACCCAGGATTGGTGCAAACTAAACTGAAACTTACCTGGCTAGCCAGCTAATCTAGCTTCATGGTACAGGCCCCAGGTAATAAACCTGAAACAATAAGAAATACAACGTTTCACTTTTCAAGTGCATACTACAAACAGCCTCTGTTCTTTACCTCAATAGCCCAATAACAATAAGCAACATTAATCAAAATCCAAATATATAATATCATAATCATCATTTCATCATTTCCATGTACAAGCTTCACACTTCAAACATTGGAACAACCTCATATCAGGGCAGACCATCCCAGAAGCCTGCACCTTAGTCAACAAACAGGAAACTGTGGTACCAGCTTACACCAAAGGGGTTGCTATTCGGCTCAACAAGCGATGGGGTCAAACCTTAAACCACACGCTGGGTTTCTTCCGACACTCACCTGAATGTGTGGAACTCGGACTCACACTGGAAGCCACACCCCTCACTGAAGTGTCATCTCGTGTAGTCTACATCCTGTTCAACAACTGCACGGCAATGAACATCAACATTCCCAAGGCCTACCGGCTGGGATGGCTGGTGAGCCATGACTTTCATGACTTTGAACTTGTACTACCTGTCATCGGTCCCATTCCACCTGCACTGATACCCGAAGGGAGTATAGATGATACATTGGTCACTGCACCCTTCAAACTCATTGCCATCACATCTGTTATGTCGGTGTCTAAAGACCAAGTGTGCAGAACGGAGCTGACCGAGGACCAACACCTCACAATACACACAGTCTCCCACCAGAACGTTGGTGAGGCTAATGAACCTACTACACCTCTCAATACCAAACTGACTGATGACACACCAACGGAGTAGCCTTACCCAGGTTTTGAATCTCAAGTGCAGCAAATTCTACAAGACGCTAATGCACTTCAGAGCGATACGGATCGTCAAGAACTCAGACAAGTTCTGTATAAGTTCAAAGAATCCTTTGCCAAAGACTCTCTAGACTGTGGTCTCACCAACCTCCACACGGTGCGCATCCCTACGCATCCTGATGCTCCTCCCACTTTTGTCAGACAGTACAAGATTCCCATCGCCTCACACAAACCAGTGCAGGAGATCATCGAATCAATGATTGAAAAGGGGGTCATCCGTCCATGCAACAGCACCTACTCAGCCCCCATCTGGCCCGTCCTCAAACCTAACGGCAAATGGCGACCCACCATTGACTACAGGAAAATGAATCAACAGGTGGCGCTGTCATGATGGCCCATGACCCAGCTAGAACAAGAACTACCCCGAATCAGAGGAGCCACAATCTTCTCTACACTTGATGTGGCCTCTGGATTCTGGACCATTCCGGTGCACCCGGAAGACCAACACAAATTGGCATTCACATTTGGCAACTGACAGTTCACCTTCAACAGGTGTCCGTTCGGCTACGCCAACTCACCAGCCGAATTCAACATCTTTCTGAACAAAGCCTGCCCAGATGCTAGAATGAGAGGGAACCTGATCTATGTAGACGATGTTCTCATGAAGAGCACAATGGTGGCCGACCACCTGAAAGAAATAGACTATGTTTTGAACCAATTATCCACTGCCGGAGCCAAGATCGCCCTCCACAAAGGACAGTGGTGCCGTACTAAGGTTAACTACGTGGGCCTGCTCATCGGATCCCAAGGCATTGAACCTCAGTCAAACCACATTCATGCCATTCAAAACATCAAGCCTCCCACCAACGTCTCTGAGCTGCGGAGTTTTCTAGGGGTATGCAATTTTTCTCGACAGTTCATCGAAAACTACTCCGACATTGTCAGACCTCTGAAAGCTCTGCTAAAAAAAGATTGCCCTTTCGTCTGGTCAGAGGCTCAAGAACACGCCATGAAAGAACTAAAAAGACATTTATGCACAGCTCCGTGTCTTGCTTACCCCGATCCACAAAAGGAATTCTACCTGGAAGCTGGGTTTTCCAACCAATGTCTCAGTGATGGCCTGTACCAACGGCATGACCAAGATAAGAAAGTAGTTGCCTATGCCAGCAAGACACTGCTTCCACCAGAGTGTAAGTTCTCAGACTGTGAAAAAGCTCTGCTCTGCACTGTATGGGCCATTCAGCGATTCTCCAATTACATTGGGGCACAGAAAGTCATCATAGAGACTTGCCACCAGCCAGTAATGTTCCTCAACAGCCAGCGAATCCGAGATGGCATGGTCACCAATTCACGCATAGCCACATGGTTAATGGCTCTCCAAGGACGCAATGTTGAGGCACGGTATGCACAGAATCACAAATCTGCACTGGGCAATGGCCTGGCCGCATGCCAAAACTGTTCTGATAACACATCTGCGGAAGAAATGGGTGTGCAAGAACCCCAACAGCAACAACCAACTTGTCACAGGTACTTTGAAGAGAATGCGTGTCAAGGCATGCTCACAGCCTACGTCGATGGATGCTCCTACAACCACGATGGCATCCTTAAGGCAGGTGCAGGAGTGCTGTGGGTCAACGACCAGCCAGGTCCCCCACAACATTTCAAATTAGGTCCCCAATCATCACAATATGCAGAAATAGAAGCCATTCTCATAACTCTGCAGATCGCATCAGCCCATGACATCAGAGAAATCCTCATCTGTACAGACTCTAACTATGCCAGACTCAGTTTTGTGTGCCACCTTCCAGGCTGGAAACAGAATGGTTTCAAAACGGCAAACAACAAGCCAGTCAAACACCAACACCTGTTCCAGGAATGTGATAACATCACCGAAATGCACAATATGACTGTGTACTGGAAGAAGGTAAAAGGGCACTCTAAGCTACCAGGGCTGAACAAAGACTTAAATGATCAAACTGACGCCCTCGCAAAACAGGCTCACTACAAGGGGAGGTGTGGTCACCCCCAGAACCCAGCCCCAGCCCAGATGTTGCAGTGTTAACCCGCAGCAAACGACCTTCACCTGTGGCAGTGCCTGCCTCACAGTCGCTATCGTTAACTCCGCAGATTTCCAACAATGACATTGCGGATATGCAAGCCTCTGACACTGCTATAAAGACAATCCTTTACCACCTCTCTGACCCCTCCAACCACCCTATCACTGAAGCTGAGCTCAATGATGACTTGTGCCTCCGACACCTGTATACCACCAGACACATGCTACGTGTACAGGACGACATTCTGTAGTTTGCACCTGATGACAGAACATCGCCACGGCTCGTGGTGCCACGATGCCGAAAGGGGGTAATGCTAATGTATGCCCACGACACACCATGTGCTGGACACCACGGTGCCAGAGCCACATATGACACACTGAGACAGGTGGCATTTTGGCCCGGCATGCTACAAGATGTGGCAGAGTACGTCAGAGAATGTCTTGTGTGCTGCCAGTTCACACCAGCAAACCCAAACCACAGAGCCCCACTGCAACGCAGAGGGATCACGTTCCCATGGTCAGACCTCCAAATCCACTGGGTAGGGCCCCTGCCCAGATCAACAAGAGGCAACAAGTACTTCCACGGTGGTGTGCCAGTTTACCAAGTGGGTAGAGTGTCTGCCAGCACCCAATGACACTGCCCGAACCACTGCATACCTCCTGATGAACCATATCTTCTCCCAGTTCGGATTGCCACTGAGAGTCAACTCAGACAAGAGGTACCCACTTCACGGCCGAGATCATGCCAAAGAAATTCATGCCACACTGGACGGGACCTCATGAGATTATGAACAAACTCTCCCCAGTTGCGTACCAAATCCAGCTAAGCCAGGGATCGAGAGAGCAGTTCTCAAATGGGTCCACCGTAACCAGATTAAGAGACATGTAGCCACTAGCAGAGAAAGACAGGGAGGGTCCAATGCCAGTTAAACACCAACCACCGCCATCGAAGCGAAAAGACTGTCCCATCCAACCCGGGACAAACCTCACTGACCTGTTCCCTCTCTCTCTTTTGCCTTTTCCTCCCCATCTCTCTCTCTCTCTGGCCTGTAACAGGATGCTGCTGTGGATTCTCATCCTGTGCCTCCAGTCAACCAGAGGCCAGCCGTGATCAGACATTTGAGAGGTTGAGAAGATGACTGTTACCCAGGCGGAATTAGGTGGACACAACCACCGCTCCAAACGTTTCCTGGGAGCACTGCTCGGAGCCACCGCTGCTGTTGGAACTCTGTTCAACATTGGTATGTCCAGTGTCAATGCAGTAAATATAGCCACTGTGAGACGGCATGCGGCTGAAATTCAGACTGAACTTACACAGCTAAAAGAGCAACTCACTACACGGAGTGCATCCTTGCAAACCATTGGAAAGACTTTGAAAGGAACGGTGGTCATTCTCAAAACTCACAGCGTGCTTTTGAACCAGACTATGAACTCCATGAAACAGCTGTTCACTGTTTTCCAGAATGACTTTGCCCAAGCGCAGCTGGTCACAGCATTAATGACTGACATGCTACGGGAAGTGAGTTCTTCCATCGACAGTCTAGCCATGGGAAGAATTCCACCATACCTGATACCCTTAAGCCTGGTGCAAAATGTGCTGGCTTCCGCCATCACCACACCCACTGATCCTATGCAAATCCACCTTGCCTACTCTCTAGGTAGCGCTATTCCCCTTTACGTGGATCCTGAGCAGAAGGAGATGAGTTTCCTCCTGAACTTACCCATCATAGAGTCAAGCCCAATCTACAGACTCAAAGACATTGTTAATGTGGGGTTCTGGAAGGATAACACTCATATCAAGATACGTACCCCTGAGGTGGTGGACAGCAACACCCAGCTGTACTTAGCCCCAAACCTGCACATGTGCACCCTAACTAAAGACATCCACTACCTCTGCCCCAGCAAACCGTTTCTCAGATACAATACTGATGGAATCTGCGGGTTGCAACCCATGATCAGTGACACGCGTTGCTCTACCGATGCCCAGCCTCGCAGCCACGTCACCGAGACGCAAGCTGAGATTGTAGGTGATAAATGGCTCATTAACACTCCAGTACGTACCGCTACACTGACCTAGGACCAGCATGACACAGCCACCCGTGTCAACCTGCTTGACCAGAGCATGTGGATTCAAGTCCCACGAGAGGCCATCCTCCACCTCGACGATCTGGCCTTCTTCCGAGTGAAGAGTACCAATCAGAACTAGAAATCCCATCCTTCTTCAAGAACTACAACTTCACCCTAGGTCCGGAGTTGGAACTGTGGATTGAAAAAGGGGGCCTCAGCTCATTGACATTGCTCCCATCGACGCAGCCCTCCAAGCCTTGTCTTGATTGCCTATCCTGAACACCTCACCTGTTGTCCAAGCCTGGACTGCAGCTGACACAGCACTGTGTATCTCCATGGTCGTCGGCCACACCCTGACCCTTGGTGTGGCCTTAGTCCTATACAGGAAACTCAACGAGATGCGAATCTCTGCAGCTAAACTCAAGACGACCAGGATTGGAGGTCTCCGATGGAAACCCAGAAGGGAAGGTACCACACCAGAGACGGATAAGGACCTCATCGAGTTGAGTCTTCAGCCCTAACAAACACCTGCTATCCGACTGTCAGGATTCACCTGCCATCCGACCATGGTGATGGGTTTACATTCGCGTTAACCAACGAGCTCACGCATCATCTGCTCTGGAAAGAACAACGCTGAAGCCGCACCGACGGACAATTTGAACGCAGCTACACACAAGATCCAGATCAAAGCAAGTACTTTCTTATATCGCAACTAAAATTGCTGTTTAAGGTTGTCTAGGCTAGTCCATGTTTGTGAAATTATTCAATGACTTGGGGTCTCTTGCAAAGTTAACTGTTTGAAATTGTCACGCTGAGATTGGTTTTCACTTTCACTTTCTCTCCCTCCCTCTCTCTCTCTCTCTTTCTCTAATTTATCTCATTACTATTCTTGTTCGTTTACCTTGTTTAAATTGTATTTTCGTTTTGCTATATACTCATATTTACTCCGTGTGAATTGTAGTTATGTACTATTTAGTCTGTTTTTATTAAATCCTACAATTTGCTTGAATTGAATTGTTTTATTGCTCATTGAGATCGAAATCCCTGAATCGTGTGATCTCAGCTACAAGCTTTGTTTTATATGAATTAATTTCAGTAATCTTAGTAGTACAGACACAGAAAATATAGTTTTTTCCTGATCAGAAGATTAATATTTCTTGGAGTTTGTAAGAAGGGTATTTTTATTGAATTTTGACAAGGAAGTCTAGCTTCCAGTTCGTTTGACAAACAGATTATCTAGATTAACTTAAATTAATTCTAGTAAAGGTTACCTTTAAATTATTAAATTACTCTTTGGGTAATTTAATATTTGTAGGCAATATGCACCTTATATTCATAGACTCATGAATATTCACTTCATTTGAGTTCATTATTCCCCAGAAAGTGATTGTTGCTACAGCGCTATCTGAAGCTTTTCTCTTCCAGTGTTGACAAGTCTTGCAGTTTTCTTGCAAAATTGAGCTACTTTAACACTGTTGCCGCGGGTTGTTTTTCATGTCCACGGGTTGCAAAACGACCCTATTTTTTTTTTTTTTTACTCTTTTTATTGGTTTTAACCCCAACCCTAGTTTTTTTGGTTGCTGAAGGAATAGTTTCTGTATTCTTACTGGGACTCTGTTCCAAAAAGAAAAAAAAAAAAAAATGAAATCATTTGATCTAGAGAGTTAAAGGGCCCTATCTTGCACCCAGCGCAATTGACTTTGTACACCGACGCATGTGTCATTCCTATTTTGCACCTGCGCAAAGCGCGCTTTTCCCTCCACAGAAGCACGTCGCTAAACTAGTGAATGAACTTGCGCTCCCTGGGCGGTTCAGCGCAAAAAAGGAGGCGTGTTCCGGCGCAAACGATCCCTGGTGCTATTTTGCTGTTCCATTAAACAATTGCGCCACTGACCAGAAAAAACCTAGTCTAAAGTCAGTGGCACGTTGCGCGTTGTTCATTATGCTATTTTAAGGGCGCATGCTTGACCATAATGTATAGCGTGCACAACGCGCATACACTTTGCTCATGTAATCTACACAGATGCAACAGTTATTTTTGCAAATCATAAATTGTTACACTAAAAAAATATTAACACATGAGATGACGGAAATCATTGTGGTGTGCCACGAAGATGTGAAAAAAAAAATAGGCATAAAACTATCTCACAAATTATTCAGGCTAATTATTCTCCCATCCCCTTACAGCACAACTTCTCTGTCTTTCAATGCTCTTACAAGAACACCAGTCTCCTCGGCTGTGAACCGCTCCTGGCGTGCGCCTGGTAAATACGCCATAATAATAGCAATCCATAATGGAACTTGCGCACCTGCTTTTAAAGGGAATGTTGGATGACGCTCTGATTGGTTTATTTCACGTTACGCCCAAACCACACCTATGAATAATGAAGCTACTTCAGACCAACCCATTTTAGATTTGCGCCGGGCGCAAGAGCCATTTATCCCGCCGGGAAAATAGCAACTGCGCCGAGACCCGCCCACAAACTTACTTGCGCTTCGCGCTTTGACACTTGCGTTTCAGATCGTTAAAATAGGGCCCAAAGAATGCTTTTGGTATAAATACCAAAATATTTTAAAATTGAAATAAATATTTGGGTAAAATATTAATTTTTACGGCATTAATTCTACCTACCAGTGACAGTGGTAAAGTTTTTCACTTAGCAAGATCCTATTTTGTTCTCTCCAAGATTGGAATAAAGTTATGTTTGAAGGGATCTACATGTTTCCATGTTGCTGTAACTCACATGTAACGAAAATTATCTGAGGTGGATTTAAATGGAAGAGTTGATGCTAAAAGATCTCTTGCAGCTGTGTTGACTGTAAAAAACTAACTCTTATGCGAGTTTAATTTGTAACCTGTGTAAGGGAAACAGGTCAGTGTAGCTCAAAGGGAATCATTTAAGATTTTAAAGGGAATTTGAACAGAATCAATGTTTCACGGCTGATCACTGAGATGCCCTGCGATTCACTGAACAAGCCATTTAACATCAGATCTGTGCTGGATATTAATATCCAAAGTATAGTGAAAACACTATCAATTAGTACAGTAACAAGATCGGCAGTTTAAGGCATTAACTTGTAAGCACAACACACAAGATACTTCTGTTTTCAATATGAATAATGCTTTATTAGATAAATCTATGACATAAACTAATCTAACATACAGTATTGTTCAAAATAATAGCAGTACAATGTGACTAACCAGAATAATCAAGGTTTTTAGTATATTTTTTATTGCTACGTGGCAAACAAGTTACCAGTAGGTTCAGTAGATTGTCAGAAAACAAACAAGACCCAGCATTCATGATATGCACGCTCTTAAGGCTGTGCAATTGGGCAATTAGTTGAAAGGGGTGTGTTCAAAAAAATAGCAGTGTCTACCTTTGACTGTACAAACTCAAAACCATTTTGTACAAAAAAAATTTTTTTCTGGGATTTAGCAATCCTGTGAATCACTAAACTAATATTTAGTTGTATGACCACAGTTTTTTAAAACTGCTTGACATCTGTGTGGCATGGAGTCAACCAACTTGTGGCACCTCTCAGCTGTTATTCCACTCCATGATTCTTTAACAACATTCCACAATTCATTCACATTTCTTGGTTTTGCTTCAGAAACAGCATTTTTGATATCACCCCACAAGTTCTCAATTGGATTAAGGTCTGGAGATTGGGCTGGCCACTCCATAACATTAATTTTGTTGGTTTGGAACCAAGACTTTGCCCGTTTACTAGTGTGTTTTGGGTCATTGTCTTGTTGAAACAACCATTTCAAGGGCATGTCCTTTTCAGCATAGGGCAACATGACCTCTTCAAGTATTTTAACATATGCAAACTGATCCATGATCCCTGGTATGCGATAAATAGGCCCAACACCATAGTAGGAGAAACATGCCCATATCATGATGCTTGCACCTCCATGCTTCACTGTCTTCACTGTGTACTGTGGCTTGAATTCAGAGTTTGGGGGTCGTCTCACAAACTGCCTGTGGCCCTTGGACCCAAAAAGAACAATTTTACTCTCATCAGTCCACAAAATGTTCCTCCATTTCTCTTTAGGCCAGTTGATGTGTACTTTGGCAAATTGTAACCTCTTCTGCACATGCCTTTTTTTTAACAGAGGGACTTTGCG
Source organism: Carassius auratus (assembly GCF_003368295.1). Classification (NCBI taxonomy): domain Eukaryota; kingdom Metazoa; phylum Chordata; class Actinopteri; order Cypriniformes; family Cyprinidae; genus Carassius; species Carassius auratus. The sequence continues at coordinate 583,637 of NW_020525296.1, forward strand.
GGGGATTCTTGAAAATAGATTAGCTTCACACAGACGTCTTCTAACTGTCACAGTACTTACAGGTAACTCCAGACTGTCTTTGATCATCCTGGAGGTGATCATTGGTGAGCCTTTGCCATTCTGGTTATTCTTCTATCCATTTTGATGGTTGTCTTCCGTTTTCTTCCACGTCTCTCTGGTTTTGCTCTCCATTTTAAGGCATTGGAGATCATTTTAGCTGAACAGCCTATCATTTTTTGCACCTCTTTATAGGTTTTCCCCTCTCTAATCAACTTTTTAATCAAAGTACGCTGTTCTTCTGAACAATGTCTTGAACGACCCATTTTTCTCAGCTTTCAAATGCATGTTCAACAAGTGTTGGCTTCATCCTTAAATAGGGGCCACCTGATTCACACCTGTTTCTTCACAAAATTGATGACCTCAGTGATTGAATGCCACACTGCTATTTTTTTGAACACACCCCTTTCAACTAATTCAACTAATTGCCCAATTGCACAGCCTTAAGAGCGTGCATATCATGAATGCTGGGTCTCATTTGTTTTCTGAGAATCTACTGAACCTACTGGTAACTTGTTTGCCACGGAGCAATAAAAAAATATACGAAAAACCTTGATTATTCTGGTTAGTCACATTGTACTGCTATTATTTTGAACAATACTGTATAAACGCACACACTCACACATTCATACAAGTTGCAGGAAGATCGAAAATTAGGGAACAATCAGTTTAAGAGAATGGATATGTGGAATCCCAAGTTTACAGCAATACGTTAAATTGCATAGACATGAACAAACATCAATCAATTAATTACCCCTCGCATTGAGTTCCTCAATGAGGTTAAAATTATATTAGATACACCAGAAAAGGTCACAGTCTAGAGGTAAAGTTACTTGCGTCTTCCTGTGGAAAGGGAGTCGCCTTTGTTGTCATTGAAAGGGGGTTTCCTGATGTTGCTGATTGGCTGGAAGTTCAGTAGTCGCTGAAGTGACATCTTGGGAAGCCCATGGTTGGGTGTTGGCTGAAGACACGGAGTTGTTTGGCTGGTTGAAGGTGAACGGGCACTCGAGGTCAGACATGGTGTTACAAAACTTAATTCAGAACACGAAACTCTCAAACAGAAAAGAAAAGAAGTTTGATGAGACTAGGTGGTGTTTCTTCTCATCGTGGCTAAGTAGCAGCAGGCATGCAGGACAAGCACGCTGGAACCACGCTCAAAGAACATTGATGACTAACAGCATGGCTAAAAGGTAAAGCTAAGAAGCAAGCTCAAAGCAAACTAAAACCTTAGTTAATGCAAGTTCCAATTGTTAGTTCCTGTATCCATCTTGGGGGATGTTTTTCTTGGTCTGATGTATTTAAAGGACTGCAGCAAAAGGATCAGGGCGATTTCTGTAGCCATTTGATGTTTTGTATTGATATGATTTGATGTGTTTCAATTGGATATGTAATTGGCTGAATACATATTTACCTGATTGATAATAAATTGTTACATTTGATTTTATTCTATTTTACTCTGTAATCATTGACTCTAGTAGATTACGTTGAATCCTTGTAAGCGACATGAACACCCGAATAAACAAGTTCAAATAAACTAAAGAGTTTAATTAGAATAATCAAATGTCAGAAGAATACTACTAATAAGAAACAGACGTACAACCAATTTGCCTTTCAACCTAAATTCAAGGTCATACTAAAATGGAGTCAGATTAAATAATAATACAATGGAGTCAGATTAAAAAATAAAATGGAGTCAGATTTGAGTTTAACCTAAATTGAACAACTCTAGGCGCTGAAAAACAGAACATGCAGGAAACCTTCATCTAGCACCGGATACCTTCCTTGGGCCGAGTGCCTGGACCTTACAATAGTCAAATGTGTGGGTTACATTTAAATGAATATGGAGTTAAGCGATGGACTGATATTCATTTATAAGTCTTTTTGAGTTAATTTTGGTCCATATATATGTAGACCAAGATTTCTGTGGAGACCAGAGGTTAAAAGCCCCCCCCCCCCTTAGGAATTTCAATCCAATCCAATCCACCTTTATTTATAAAGCACCTTAAAAACAACAGTGTTGAAAAAAGTGCTGAACACAGTCTATAAATAAACAATAACATACAACAGAAGCACAACAAAAAATAATAAAACAATAGATAAACATAAAAATAAATGCAACAGTAATACAAAACTAAAAGTCAACCCTCAAACTGAGGAAAAACTAGTTTGGACTAGTTGTAATGGTGACATAAGTGATTTGCTACCAGTGTAAAGTGCATTACAATGATCTAAAAGTGGTCATTAAAGCATGAATTAAAATTTCAAAATCATGTAGAGATAAAACCGGTTTTACTTTGACTATTTGCCTCAGCTGGAAAAAGCTGGTCTTCACCTGCACTAATCTGGGCATCAAGTTTTAACCGACCATCCAACTTGACTCCCAGGTTTGTAACCACAGGGCTAATGTCTCAGGTTAGACAACCCAAGTCAACAGGAACCACAGCAGCTGAGTCACTAGGAGCAAATAACACAAACTCAGTTTTGCTCTCATTTAAATACAAAAAATTCATAGCCATCCATTTCAGTGTGGTTCTGCTGGGGGAAGTCAATCCAAAGGATCTTGTGCAGTACTCTCATGGGTTTACATGTGATGTCCGGTGTTGCATCTCAATTACTTGCCCCAAATTTGACAATCTCTCCTCCGAATTGAAATTGTCAATAATTGTTCTAATGGTGTTAATGTTGAAAGCTGTTCTGTGAAAGAGTTGGTTGGTTGGTTAACTTGTTTCTCACTTGTGGCACTAGCACTGATTTATGACCTCTGGTTGCCTTCCTGAGGAATTTGGCTCATGTTTCAACCACAGTCCTGATCGACTCTTATTTGTCTGATTCGGGTCAGATTCGCTACATATCCCCCTTTCGATCGGCGAGGTGTTTAGCTGAAGACATCATCGATCGCTGGAGAAACAAAGGCAAAAGAAGCAGACAAACACAGCAAACAACAAGACAACACCTCCATGACAGTTACTGTACTGGTGCAGGCATCGGGTTATTTAGGTACACGTGGTTAAGTTCAATTAGTCAATGTAGTTTAGAACATTGATGATTGTTTAGTTTTGGAAATCATTGTTTTATTTTGATTCGACAATCAAATTTGTGGTTAACTTTGGTTTTTCTAGGTTGTCTTTATTTAAACGTTTACCATTAGTTATTTTTTAGTAACATTATTTTAATTTAATTTAATTTACCTATCGTGCATGGAGCTCTCTGGCCTCCGTACAGTTTAGGGTGGCTGGTGGATATTAGGTGTTCAGAGTCAATACTAATATCAAACCTTCAACCCTGGTGCAGGGTGTCTAGGTGTTTCACCTACTCAGGAAAGAGGGGAAGAAGAAGGATAGGTAAAAGAAGAACAAAACAAAACAAAGCTGTTGTGGGTTTTCCTAGCATGGGTTACAACTACTATTGAGCTAGGATATCGGGTGCAGCTAGTGTGTCATGAACCTTAACTTAGTGTCAGGTGTGCTACCTATTGTGAGGATGGCTGCATGTTTCTTCATGGTGGGTATATGCAACTTTGTTAGGCTAAAAGTTGGATATTCTACCTGTGGGAAGAATACGTTTGTTCAGATCTGTTCAAGTCTGTGCTGTCTCCCCCTTTTTCTATTATATCATTGAAGACTCTCTGCATTCTTGGCTTGGATGAGGGCATGTCCAGGGTCTAATGGGGTTCAGTCCAGCAAGGCAGGACTGGTGCCTTGCTGGCTGGGTGAAGCTGTGTTGCAAAACATTGTCTCCCATATGCACTCTTCTTGTGATGTCTTCTGGCTGTAGCAGACTTTCTGACCTTCTGTGCTCTGGTGGTTGCTGTTGCACAGACAGGGAATGTAGTTCTTGAAGTTGGAGTTCATTTGACAGTTTGTTAGTGACTGTGTAGGGTGACTGAGGTGATGTCCTTTAGTACCTCAGATTTTTCATCAACGGTTGGCCGTGAAAGACTTGTGCGTTCCGGGTCGTTGTTGAACAGGTGCTTGTCATTCCTTATGTGGTGCACCAGGTGATCACCAGCTTTCCGTTCTGTCGCTGGTCACAGCGAGCACGACTCAACTTTGTGGTCATATGCATGTAAATGCTCTTGAAGGAACTCTCTCAGTTGTTCCATGTCTTCTGATGGTAAGCTATCATGTTCTTGTGCATACTCAGCACTGTGCGTGTCTGAGTGGTGCTGAGGTGGGTTTTGTTGTCACTTACCCACACGAGTTGTTCTTGGATGAGTCAGGTGATTACCTTTGTATATCTGGTAAGGTTTCCAGATGTTCTTATCCTTTTGGTTTCTTGAGAAGCGTGGCTGGTCCCATGGATTTTTCCAGCAGTTGGGCTGAAAGTGGTTGTGGACATGGGTGTCACATTCTCTTTGATCTTGATGGAAGACTCTGGTGTTGTGATGCCACTGGGTGTCGTCCAGAGCAAGGCTTGAGTCTTTGTTAACAGAGTTCAAGAGTGTGGAGGTTCTGTTACCTTTCTTTGAGGCCATCTTCTGCTTGTTATAAGCCTTCTGTGTTAAGTCACGTGTGGTGTCTGCCGGTTCTCAGAAGAATCAAACTCAGTCAGGGATTTTTCTCTCAGAAGAAAATACTTTATTTTAAGCAAAACAAAGCCAAGAGTTCCTTGCAAGAAGATCTCTCGAATGTTATTTGGTATCTCCTTATATACACTATATGGGGCGGTTCCACATAGTCAAACTTTTCCTTACGACTACACTTTTAATACCTCCCTAGAGAGGAGAGGCCCCCTGCTTGATTTATTCTAAAGAAAGGCCCTGTATGTATGTCTGACCATGTGTTTCTCATCAGTTTTGTACATTCCAGCGTGTAGGCAACTTTCTATTAGATTTTAGACCTATAAGATTTTAATAGAATAATAACTAGCAGCAAAAATGGCTAGATTCACATTAATTATATACTTGATTAATTAAAACCTTACTAATAAAAATCTTCCACACATGCAACTGTTGGATGGTCATGGAGCATGGACAGGACGCCTAGATGGTGGCTGACTCCAGGGTGCAGATTCTTTAGGAAGAGGCTTTTGAAGTTCACATCCTCTTCAATGTCAGGCTTGTTGTGTGCACCAAAGTAGGCTTGTCGGAGTCAGTTGTAGTAAACTTGTGGAGTCTTTTGTCGACCTTGCTTGGTTTACAAGTCAGTTAACATGCCATGTTCAGACTCTGGGTCTGTAAACTCTTTAATCAGGACCTCACAAAGTCGCTGGTAGTTTGACTTTGTTTGACTGGGCTGTCGATCTAGGAAGTTTCATACCTCGGGACTGGACGTGGCTCTAAGGAGGTATAACCAGTCTCTGTCAGTCACATGAGGTCTCATTTCCTGATGAAAGAAGATGGTATCTCGCAGGTAAGCCTGGATGTCATGGCCCTCTGTGGAGTTCGGGTTGTACCTGCTGATGTTTTCAGACAACTTGTTGAGGTCTTTGATGTTCACCCCGTTTGTAAGGTCTTGGACGGGAGGTTCTCTTTCGTTGGCAATGTAACAGAAATGAGTCGAACCAGACAAATTAAAGAGTCTATGAAAGCTGTGTTGCAACAGAGCCGAATTCCTCAGGAAGTCATAAAACATTCTTTGCCACAAGTCCCAAGCAAGATGAGCAACCAACTTGTTAACACAACAGCTTTCAACATTAACACCACTAGAACAATTATTTACAATTTCAATTCGAAGAAGAGAAATTTGGTGTCAAATGTGTTGTTCGTAATGGAAATGCAACGCTGGACATCACATGTAAACCCATGAGATTGAGTTTAAACACTTCCCATTGACTTCCCCCCACCTAGCAGAACCAGACTGAAATTCCTAAGGGGGAAGGGCTTTGTTCTTCACAGAAGTCTTTGCCATGAGAATGGCAAAGAAACTGCTTTTGTACAGATATATGGACCAGAATGAACTCAAAAAGACTTATAAATGAATCAGTCCATCGCATCACTCCATATTCATTTATGTGTAACCCACACATTTGACTATCATGTTATAATCACTTATTGTGTATGTTTTTTTTAATAACTATGACATAGCTTAACGATTCATAATTGTGTTTGGTATGTGTGTGATCGAATCTGCTTGTTTGATATTGTCCTGACAATCATTTATTTGTCAAATATATCATAACCTGGTAATAGGAATCATGTCCAAAATTACCCTTATGAAAATTAACCATGGTTTTACTACAAATAAAACCAAAAAACCATAGTTCCTATAGTTAAACCATGGTAACCACAAATTAACCATGGTTTTGCTATATTAACCATAGTTTAACCATGGTATTTGTAGTAAATCTGTGGTTATACAAATGGTAGTCAATACGCCAAAAAACCATAGGTTACTACAGTTTTACTATAATAAAACCATGGTTATTTTTTGTAAGGGTAGACCCTGCAAGGCAGGAAAATTCGGACCACATGCTTGGTAAGATAAACATATTATTTATGATACCCCCGAGCCAAGACAATATCTGATTGGTCAAGACAACATTTGAGGTGTGGCCAACAGGCCAGTTTAAATACTTAGGACACCATAAAATCTTTTAGTTCTAGCATTGCTTGTGCTATCAGTCATGCCTGCTCTTAGCTTTTAGCTTGTAGCTTTGCTATCTAGCTTTAGCTTCTCTAGCTATGCTGTTTAGTCATCACTGTTTGAGCGCGGCTCCAGCGTGCTTCGGCCTGCAAGCCTGCTGCTACTTAGCCACAATGAGAAGGAACACAACCTTGTCTCGTCAAACTTTATTTCTTTTCTTTTCTGTTTGAGAGTTTCGAGTTATAAGTAAAGTTTTGTAACGTTGAGTCTCCGACGCCTGACCTCGGGTGCCCGTTCAACTTCAACCAGCGCACACGACTCTGCACTTTCAGCCAACGCCGAACAACCACAGGCTTCCCAAGACGTCACTTCAGAGACTACTGAACTTCCAGCCAATCAGCGACACCGGGATACCCCTTTCAACGGGACTCCCTTTCACAGGAAACCAAGGCAATGTACCCTCAGACATTTGTGCTGGTGTATCTAATATAATTTTAACCCCATTGAGGAACTCAATGTGAGCGTTAATTAAGTGATTGATGGTTGTTCATGTCTATGCAATTTAACGTATTGCTGTAAACTTGGGATTCCACATTTCCATTCTCTTAAACTCATCTTAAACTCATCTTTCCCTAACTTTCGATCTTCCTGCAACTTGTGTGAATGTGTGAGTGCGTGCATTTATGTGTTAGATTAGTTTATATGTCTTAGATTTATCTAATAAAGCCTTTTTCATATTGAAAAGAGAAGTATCTTGTGTTTTGTGCTTACAAGTTAATGTCTTAAACTGCCGATCTTGTTACTGTGCTAATTGATAGTGTTTTCACTATACTTTGGATATTAATATCCAGTGCAGATTTGATGTTAAACGGCTCGTTCAGTGAATTGCAGGGCGTCTCAGTGATCAGCCATGAAACATTGATTCTGTTCAAATTCCCTTTAAATTATTAAAAGATTCCCTTTGAGCTAAATTGACCTGTTTCCGTTACAGCAGGAAAGGGTCGTGTGGCAAAGGCAGGTGAGGTTTTGGGTTGTGGCCCTTTGTTCCTTTCATCATATACCAATTCTTGGACGAGGGACTCTGCTCTGCTCAGCAGTGATGAGGCTAAGAAGTGTTTCTCTTTTCTTGGCTCTTGTTTCTGCTCGTAAGCATATTGGAGTTCTTTTCTGACCATGTAGAGCTCATCGTTGGTATCGTCTAGTTGTTGGGTCAGATTGTCCATTTCAGTTCTGTACCTTTCAAGGTGGTCTTTCAAAGCACTGATTTCAGAATTCTTGTTTCTGATGTCTATCTTAGCTTTCTCTAGTAGCTGTTCGGCATACTGGAGTCTGTTTACCAGGTCTTTCTGAGCAGTCGTTGCATGTTGCTGGTCGAGCTGAGCTGCTGCCAGGGCTGCTTGGAGCTTCTTAACTTGTTCCATTGATTCCTGCTCCCTCTCGATGGGTGCTTTGAGTTGATCTTGAACTTTCACTTCCAGCTTGTCTACGTACTGTTGAGCACGCGTCAGCTCCTCTTGAAGGTGGGTGATGTGCTTGTCGCTCAGTTTCAGCTGGGTTTTGAAGGCATAGCTTAGGGAGCTGGTGATCTTAACTAGCTCCTCGTGGTTGTTGTTCTGGCTTGAATCTTGTGTCAGGAATCTTCTCAGGATTAGGATTATCATTAAAAATAATAACAGTTCAAATGTCTTTGGAGTGAGGCTGTCTGTCATGTCTCTCAGCCAAGTGTTCACATCTTCCCCATGGGCAATGGGGTCTGCAGTCTGCGGCATGTTGGCATGCATTACAAATGATCTGCTCTTATCATCTGATCATGGGTGTATCTCTCTATTAGTTCTATTGGATCTTAGTGCTGCGTTTAACACAATTGACCACAACATTATTCTCAAAATGCAGCAGCAAGAGTTCTTACTAGAACCAGGAAGTATGACCATATTAGCCCGGTCCTGTCAACACTGCACTGGCTCCCTATCAAACATCATATAGATTTTAAAATATTGCTTATTACTTATAAAGCCCTGAATGGTTTAGCACCTCAGTATTTGAATGAGCTCCTTTTACATTATAATCCTCTACGTCCGCTATGTACTAAAACTTCAAAACTTAGGCAATTTGATAATACCTAGTATATCAAAATCAACTCCGGGCGGCAGATCCTTTTCCTATTTGGCGCCTAAACTCTGGAATAACCTACCTAACATTGTTCGGGAGGCAGACACACTCTTGCCGTCAACTCTAGATTAAAGACCCATCTCTTTAACCTGGCTTATACATAACATACTAATATGCTTTTAATATCCAAATCCGTTAAAGGATTTTTAGACTGCATTAATTAGGTAAACCGGAAACCAGGAATGCTTCTCATAACACCCTATGTACTTGCTACATCATTAGAAGAATGGCATCTACGCTAATATTTGTTTGTATGTTTCTCTCTTATTCCGAGGTCACCGTAGCCACCAGATCCAGTCTGTATCCAGATCAGAGGGTCACTGCAGTCACCCGGATCATGTACGTATCCAGACCAGATGGTGGATCAGCACCTAGAAAGGATCTCTACATCCCTGAAAGACAGCGGAGACCAGGACAACTAGAGTCCCAGATACACATCCCCTGTAAAGACCTTGTCTCAGAGGAGCACCAGGACAAGACCACAGTAAACAGATGATTCTTCTGCACAATCTGACTTTGCTGCAGCCTGGAATTGAACTACTGGTTTCGTCTGGTTAGAGGAGAACTGGCCCCCAACTGAGCCTGGTTTCTCCCAAGGTTTTTTTCTCCATTCTGTCACCGATGGAGTTTCAGTTCCTTACCGCCGTTGCCTCTGGCTTGCTTAGTTGGGGTCACTTCATCTACAGCGATATTGTTGACATGATTGCAAATAAATGCACAGACACTATTTAACTGTACAGAGATGACATCACTGAAATCACTGAACTGCCTTTAACTATCATTTTGCATTATTGACACACTTTTTTCCTAATGAATGTTGTTCAGTTGCTTTGACGCAATGTATTTTGTTTAAAGCGCTATATAAATAAAGGTGACTTGACTTGACTCTAATGAGGAAGAGGAAAAGAGAGAAAGAGATGATTGAAAAATTAGGAAAATATTTTTTTCTCAATTAAATGTTATCGAGAAGGTAAACAATATTATTAAATCTCTTTTTTTGTTGTTGTTTTTTTTTGACAAAAGAATACATAAATAATGCTGATATTTGTTTCCTTAGTCTGACAGGATTGACACCGTACACCTTAAAGTTGGACCGCTCACCAGGAAGGCTGCAAAGGCGACAGTTGTTCAAGACAAATCTCTACTAAATTGATCTCAACGTTGGATGAGATGCTAAAACTTGGATTGCGTTTCCAAATGTAGGGAAGTTAGGAAGAACAACGGAGAGGTTGATTACAATCAAATCCATAAGGATGATTCGCCACCAAAGAAAGATTCGCAAATAACCTGCCTGATCTATCTCAACTGCTATTTGTACCCAAAAATACACATGAATTAGATGAAATGACTGACAACATGGGGACTATTTTCTCTAATACATTAGAAACTGTTGCCCCCATCAAATTGAAAAAGGTTAGAGAAAAACGTACTGTGCCATGGTATAACAGTAATAGTCACTCTCTCAAGAAAGAAACTCGTTGTCTTGAACGCAAATGGAGAAAAACTAACTTGGAAGTTTTTAGAATTGCGGCGCCATCTTACGTACTCGATGGCGCCGCAGATGGCTGCTTCAGTGCTTGGCTCTCCAGTGTTTGTGCTGTTTTTGTTAGTTTTTCCTGTTTTTTGTTTAACAAACACGATCAGTTTCACCAGGGATGAACTGCTGAACATTCGGCAGAACACACCACAAGATCTTTTACCGGATTTAAATTATTCAGATGTTTTACTGAACTTTGTTATCGGAGGAGCGGCGGCGCTGATCAAGCGCTCCAGGACGCGCAGACGGGGGAAGCGAGCGGGAGCGCTCGTCAGACTCAGGAAGCGCGGATTTCGAACGCCGTTGCCTAGCATCCATCTCGCAAATCTCCGCTCTCTACCCAACAAAACAGACAAACTGCTTCTGCTCTCTCGGACAAATAAGGATTTCTCTCACTCTGCTACTCTGTGTTTCACGGAAACCTGGCTGAACGACGCCATACCGGACAGCGCGCTCCATCTGCCGGACTTTCAGCTGTTCAGAGCGGATCGCGAATCAGAATCAACTGGGAAATCGCGCGGCGGCGGGACATGCTTTTACATCAATGAACGGTGGTGTACAGATGTAACTGTGTTAAAGAAGATGTGCTGTCCTGATTTACAAATGCAGTTTGTCAACTGCAAGCCGTTCTATTCGCCACGGGAGTTTAATTCGTTCATTCTGGTCAGTGTTTACATCCCTCCGCAAGCGCATGTGAGCTCAGCTTTACAGAAACTTGCTGATCAGATCACAGACACAGAACAACAACACCCGACTCTGTTTTAATCATTCTTGGGGACTTTAATAAAGCCAATCTCTCCCGTGAACTGCCAAAATACAGACAGCATGTTACATGTCCCACCAGAGACAGTAATATATTGGATCACTGTTACACCACAATAAAGGATGCATATCACTCTGTTCCACGAGCAGCTTTGGGACGTTCTGATCACTTTCTGGTTCATCTTATACCGTCCTACAAGCAAAAACTTAAATCTGCTAAACCTGTAGTAAGGACTGTGAAGAGATGGACCAGCGAAACAGAGCAGGATTTACAATCTTGTTTTGACCTCACTGATTGGAGTGTTTTTGAAGCTGCTACCACCGATCTGGACGAACTCACAGAGACCGTAACATCCTATATTAGTTTCTGTGAGGATATATGCATTCCCACCAGGACTTATTTAACATTCAACAATGATAAGCCATGGTTTACAGTAAAACTCAGACATCTTCGTCAGGCCAAAGAGGATGCCTACAGAAATGGGGACAGGGTCTTGTACAATCAGGCCAGGAACACACTGAACAAAGAGATCAGAGCGGCTAAAAAGACCTACGCTAAAAAGTTGGAAGACCAGTTTACTTCCAACGACTCAACTTCAGTGTGGAGAGGTCTAAGAGCCATCACGAACTACAAGACACCATCCCCTTGCACTGAGGCTAATCAACGACTTGCTAACGACCTGAATGAGTTTTATTGCAGATTTGAAACCCCCATCACCCATTCTGACCATCTCCCTACACAACCATTAACACATCCTGCAATCCCACCCTCCACACCTCCTGCTCTTCAAATCTGTGAAAATGATGTGCGCCAGGTCTTCAAGAAGAACAAAAGAAGAAAAGCACCAGGCCCAGATGGTGTTACACCAGCCTGTCTGAAAATCTGTGCTGACCAGCTGGCCCCCATCTTTTCACAGATCTTCAACATATCCCTGGAGTTGTGTGAAGTGCCTTCCTGCTTCAAACGCTCCACCATCATCCCCATCCCAAAGAAACCCAAGATAGCAGAACTTAACAACTACAGACCTGTGGCTCTAACGTCTGTCGTCATGAAGTCGTTTGAAAAACTGGTTCTGGCTTATCTGAAGGACATCACTGGACCCTTACTGGACCCCCTCCAGTTTGCTTACCGAGCAAACAGGTCCATGGATGATGCAATCAACATGGGATTGCACATCATCCTGCAACATCTGGACAAAACAGGGACTTATGTGAGGATCCTATTTGTGGACTTTAGTTCGGCATTCAACACCATCATCCCAACAGCCCTTCAGACCAAACTGACCCAGCTCTCTGTTCATAGCTCTATCTGTCAGTGAATCACCAGCTTTCTGACAGATAGGCAACAGTTAGTGAGACTGGGGAAATTCACATCAAACAGCTGCTCCACCAACACTGGTGCCCCTCAGGGATGTGTTCTCTCCCCTCTGCTCTTCTCCCTGTATACCAACGACTGCACCTCTAAAGACCCCTCTGTCAATCTCCTAAAGTTTGCAGACGACACTACAGTCATCGGCCTCATCCAGGACGGTGATGAGTCTGCTTACAGACAAGAGGTTGAGCAGCTGGCTGTCTGGTGCAGTCTTAACAACCTGGAGCTGAACACGCTCAAAACAGTGGAGATGATCGTGGACTTTAGGAGAAACCCACCTGCACTTTCCCCACTCACCATCATGAACAGCACTGTGACTGCAGTGGAGTAATTCAGATTCCTGGGAACCACCATCTCTCAGGACCTGAAGTGGGACAATCACATTGACTCCACTGTTAAAAAGGCCCAGCAAAGGTTGTACTTCCTTCGCCAGCTGAGGAAGTTTAACCTGCCACAGGAGCTGCTAAAACAGTTCTACTCGGCCGTCATTGAGTCTGTTCTGTACTTCAATTACTCTCTGGTTTGGTTCAGCAACAAAATCAGACATCAGAAGACTACAGAGAACTGTTCGGACTGCTGAAAGGATTATTGGTGGTCCCCTGCCCAAGAACTGTATACATTCAGAGTGAGGAAAAGGGCTCAGAAAATCACTCTGGATACCTCACATCCAAGTCACCCCATCTTTGAACTTTTGCCATCTGGCCCGCGCCTCAGAGCCGCAAACACCAGAACAGCAAGGCACAAGAACAGTTTCTTCCCCCAGACAATCTACCTCATGAAAGGTTAAATGTTCCCTACTTATGCTTATAAACGTGCAATATCCTTATATTTATTTGTTAACCCTCCATCCTAGAACATTCCTGCATCTCACTCAATCCTATTCCATTATCATTTATAAAACAATTGTTTATACACTTATTTATTTGTCAATTTGTAAATCTCTTCTTTTTTTTTTTTTTTTTTTCTTCTTCTTCTGTGTGTTGTTGTCTCTGTGTACTGGAAGCTTATGTCACTAAAACAAATTCCTTGTATGCGTAAGCATACTTGGCAATAAAGCTCTTTCTGATTCTGATTTCTGATTCTGATTCTGAAAAACAGTATGTCCAGCTATAGACAGGCTCTAAAAACTGCGAGGGCAGAGCATATGCACAAAGTCATAGAAAATAACCAAAACAAACCAAGGTTTTTATTTAGCGCAGTGGCTAAATTAACAAATTACCAGACGCCACCTGATTCAAATATTCCACCAACGTTAAATAGTAATGACTTTATGAATTTCTTCACTGATAAAATAGATAACATTAGAAATACAATAGCGAATGTAGATTCTACAGCGTCTAACACTTCAGTTTCATCCATCGCACCCAAAGATAAACTGCAGTGCTTTACAACTATAGGACAGGAAGAGCTAAATAAACTTATCACTGTATCTAAACCAGCAACATGTTTATTAGTTCTTGTACCAGACATGGGGACTTGTGACTTGGTGACTTGGACTCGAGTCGACTCGAGTCGCTATTTTTAAGACTTGAGACTTGACTCGGACTTGGAAGTTAAAGACTCGGGACTTGACTTGACTTGAGACACGATGACTTGAATGACTTGAGTGTTAATCACATCATGTTTTCAGTTTGAATATAAAATATATAAATTATTTTTTTAAATAAAGTTGATTACTCAGCTGGAGCGCAGGCTGAGAATAGCGTCGTGACTGGATCAGGACACTGTCATCAGTCATGCCCTCTCTACCTTACACACACCACGCTCACATCACATCAACATGTCAGCCTGAGAGGTACCGGGGGTCATCGCTTTTGTCTTCAATAGTTCGCGCCTAAAAACGCGTGGAAAACGCTAGTCGCGCCGCTTTCTCCTTGTTTCCAAAGCGCTCGGGCAGAAGTGCTCCTGGGGCGTCTGTCGTTGCTAAGCATCCATGACACGCTCTCTCTCAATGAAGACGCGGAAATTTCAGCAAAGTATAAATGGATTTGCAGCACTAAAAATCGCTCGCAGTAGCTCTGCTACTAAATTCGTTTCAAAATGGCAATCCATATACAGCTATGATCAGCTGTTCCTTCATCTTAGCTGAGCTTTCAACGTTGATACGGGAAAGGATGAAGCTGATTGGTTAGTTATTGTCACATGACCTGCGGTGCGCTTGCGGCAAAGTTGAGATGTTTTTAACTCGATGCGGTGCGACGCGCGCGCGTTGCTTCCATTATGAGCGCGCATACCGTGCGCCTACATTGGAAATAACGAAGTTGCGCGCGCAAAAGACGTGATGTGAATGGCCCCTAATGATCCGCTAGCAGGCCGTCAAAAAAACGCATTCCAGGGGCGGCGCTAGGGCTGGGCTAAGGGGGCATAAGCCCCGAATATTTTGTTACCTTGTCTTTCTCATAGAGCAAAACAATTAATCAGAAATATATATATACAGTACAGAATAAAAAATATGACGTATTTTAAGTTGTTTCATACTTTTTTGTTATGTACAGTACAGACCAAAAGTTTGGACACACCTTCTCATCCAAAGAGTTTTCTTTATTTTCATGAATATGAAAATTGTAGAGTCACACTGAAGGCATCAAGGGCTATTTGACTAAGAAGGAGAGTGATGGGGTGTTGCTCCAGATGACCTGGCCTCCACAGTCACCGGACCTGAACCCAATCCAGATGGTTTAGGGGTGAGCTGGACCACAGACAGAAGGCAAAAGGGCCAACAAGTGCTAAGCATCTCTCGGGGAACTCCTTCAAGACTGTTGGAAGACCATTTCAGGTGACTACCTCTTGAAGCTCATCAAGAGAATGCCAAGAGTGTGCAAAGCAGTAATCAAAGCAAAAAGTGGCTACTTTGAAGAACCAAGAATATTACATATTTTTGGTTGTTTCGAACTTTTTTGTTATGTATATAATTCCATATATAATTCCACATGTGTTAATTCATAGTTTTGATGCCTTCAGTGTGAATCTACAATTTACATAGTCATGAAAATAAAGAAAACTCTTTGAATGAGAAGGTGTGTCCAAACTTTTGGTCTGTACTGTACATAACAAAAAAGTATGAAACAACTGAAAATACGTCATATTTATATTCTATACTCTGAGAGAGAGAGAGAGAGAGAGTGTGTGTGTGTGTGTGTGTGTGTGTGAGAGAGAGAGAGAGAGAGAGAGAGAGAGAGAGAGGAGAAATGTAACAGTTTAATGTTGTATGTAAACTGTGTTTGAGAGAGAGAGAGAGGTGTTCAGAGAGGAGTCTGTTGGATGTTTAGCTGTTATTTGTTTTATGGACTCAATGTTGAAAATGTAAAACATTTCAAACACTGTTGGCAGAAGTGAAAAATAAATAATTTTAGGAAGTTACAATTTTGTTTGATTCCATTATGTATTTTACTGAACATGAGTATTTACAATGCAAATCCAAATTATTTTAATTTACTGACAGTTACTTATATCTTGTCTTTTAACTTTATTAAGATCAGATTCTGCAGGTAAAATAACAATATTAAGGTGACTTGACTTGGACTTGACTTGACATAGCTTGTGACTTGACTTGACTTGACTTGCCCAAGAAAAAAATACTTGGGACTTACTTGAGACTTGAAGGTTAAGACTTGAGACTTATTTGAGACTTGCACATGTGTGACTTGGTCCCATCTCTGTCTTGTACCCACTAAATTACTGAAAGAGTTGTTACCTGTAGTCGAAGAACCGCTAATCATTATCATGAACTCGTCGTTATCTTTAGGTCACGTACCAAAACCAATCAAATTGGCGGTTATCAAGCCTCTTATTAAGAAACCAAAACTAGATCCTAGTGTACTGGCAAATTATAGGCCTATTTCAAATCTTCCATTTATGTCAAAATTTTTTGAAAAAGTTGTGTCTGCTCAATTGAGCACGTTCCTGCATAAAAATGATTTGTATGAAGAATTTCAGTCAGGTTTCAGGCCCCACCATAGCACAGAAACTGCACTTGTTAAAATTACAAATGACCTGCTCCTTGCGTCAGATCAAGGCTGCATCTCATTTCTAGTCTTACTTGATCTTAGTGCTGCGTTCGACACCATAGATCATGACATACTCATAGATAGATTACAAAACCATACAGGTATTCAAGGGCAGGCTCTAAGATGGTTTAAATCCTACCTGTCCGATCGCTACCATTTTGTTTACTTAAATGGGGTGTCATCTCATTTATCATCAGTAAAATATGGAGTGCCACAGTGATCTGTCCTAGGTCCCCTTCTATTTTCAATATACATGTTGCCACTTGGTAATATTATTAGAAAATACTGAATTAGCTTCCACTGTTATGCTGATGATACTCAGCTATATATCTCAACGAGACCAGATGAAACTTCAAAATTATCTAAGCTAACAGAGTGTGTTAAAAATGTAAAAGATTGGATGACAAATAATTTTCTCCAATTAAATTTAAAAGACAGAGATATTAATTATTGGACCAAAAAACACTACACAGAATCTTGGGAAGTAAGAACCGGGAGATCTTGTGAGAGCGCGTGCGTCTGACGTTGCTAAAAGTAAGTTATTAATGACAAAATTTAGGATTAATTATTGTAACTGAAAATCATATTTAAGTCAAAATTGTCCGTTGTTTGGAAACTAAATCCGCTGTAAAGAGTGATCTGTTTAAGCCCACTGAAATGCTCCAGTGCAGAAGATGCAGACACATCAATCAGCGTCTCTGTTTTAGGTTAAAAAAAAAAAAGAAATTAAACTAACACAGATTAAATAAAATAATTGTGCATGTTCAAATTCCCCGCTGCCATAATGTCCTATGTGACGTCTGTTTTTATATTGTTTATCAACGGTAACGTTATATTGTTTGGATTAAATAGACAAATAGACAGACATGAATGTTTATTCATAACCGTACTGAAAATAAGTAAATATTGTTAGCTGATGCTAACTGTCTAGCTAACAAGCTTGATAGTGCTAACTTGAGGTAATTTTTATAAATAATGTCCAAATATTTTTTTTCAACAACATATATATATACAGTATTGTTCAAAATAATAGCAGTACAATGTGACTAACCAGAATAATCAAGGTTTTTCGTATTTTTTTTATTGCTACGTGGCAAACAAGTTACCAGTAGGTTCAGTAGATTCTCAGAAAACAAATGAGACCCAGCATTCATGATATGCACGCTCTTAAGGCTGTGCAATTGGGCAATTAGTTGAATTAGTTGAAAGGGGTGTGTTCAAAAAAATAGCAGTGTGGCATTCAATCACTGAGGTCATCAATTTTGTGAAGAAACAGGTGTGAATCAGGTGGCCCCTATTTAAGGATGAAGCCAACACTTGTTGAACATGCATTTGAAAGCTGAGGAAAATGGGTCGTTCAAGACATTGTTCAGAAGAACAGCGTACTTTGATTAAAAAGTTGATTAGAGAGGGGAAAACCTATAAAGAGGTGCAAAAAATGATAGGCTGTTCAGCTAAAATGATCTCCAATGCCTTAAAATGGAGAGCAAAACCAGAGAGACGTGGAAGAAAACGGAAGACAACCATCAAAATAGATAGAAGAATAACCAGAATGGCAAAGGCTCAGCCAATGATCACCTCCAGGATGATCAAAGACAGTCTGGAGTTACCTGTAAGTACTGTGACAGTTAGAAGACGTCTGTGTGAAGCTAATCTATTTTCAAGAATCCCCCGCAAAGTCCCTCTGTTAAAAAAAAGGCATGTGCAGAAGAGGTTACAATTTGCCAAAGAACACATCAACTGGCCTAAAGAGAAATGGAGGAACATTTTGTGGACTGATGAGAGTAAAATTGTTCTTTTTGGGTCCAAGGGCCACAGGCAGTTTGTGAGACGACCCCCAAACTCTGAATTCAAGCCACAGTACACAGTGAAGACAGTGAAGCATGGAGGTGCAAGCATCATGATATGGGCATGTTTCTCCTACTATGGTGTTGGGCCTATTTATCGCATACCAGGGATCATGGATCAGTTTGCATATGTTAAAATACTTGAAGAGGTCATGTTGCCCTATGCTGAAGAGGACATGCCCTTGAAATGGTTGTTTCAACAAGACAATGACCCAAAACACACTAGTAAACGGGCAAAGTCTTGGTTCCAAACCAACAAAATTAATGTTATGGAGTGGCCAGCCCAATCTCCAGACCTTAATCCAATTGAGAACTTGTGGGGTGATATCAAAAATGCTGTTTCTGAAGCAAAACCAAGAAATGTGAATGAATTGTGGAATGTTGTTAAAGAATCATGGAGTGGAATAACAGCTGAGAGGTGCCACAAAGTTGGTTGACTCCATGTCACACAGATGTCAAGCAGTTTTAAAAAACTGTGGTCATACAACTAAATATTAGTTTAGTGATTCACAGGATTGCTAAATCCCAGAAAAAAAAAATGTTTGTACAAAATAGTTTTGAGTTTGTACAGTCAAAGGTAGACACTGCTATTTTTTTGAACACACCCCTTTCAACTAATTGCCCAATTGCACAGCCTTAAGAGCGTGCATATCATGAATGCTGGGTCTTGTTTGTTTTCTGACAATCTACTGAACCTACTGGTAACTTGTTTGCCACATAGCAATAAAAAATATACTAAAAACCTTGATTATTCTGGTTAGTCACATTGTACTGCTATTATTTTGAACAATACTGTATATATATATATATATATATATATATATATATATATATATATATATATATATATATATATATATATATATATATATATATATATATACACACACATAGATATAGATTACATCTAGGAACAAAAGAAAGGATGCGATGTTTAGAACATGGTAACTACAGTAATTATCAAAGAGGGGAAGAGATGCAACCCATTTGGCCAGGGGTGTTTTTACACCACAGACAAGATTTGAGAAGGAAAAAATCATTATGAAAATATAATTATATTTTCCTTAAAATGTTCTTTTTAACTTCAGGCCTTATTATCATGTCATAACTGTGATGTTCTGTAAAACAACAAACTTTAAAATACTTTTTTCTTACTGGTGAAAATCAGATGGTCATCTCTGTTTTCTCTCAGGTAAATCACAGTGTAAGCTTCACAGTTAACATCACTCTCATCAGTGTAGTCCATATCAACAACGAAAATATATCTTGACTCCATTTAGTGGTTATTTGGGAAAAAATCCTAGATATTTTGAGCAGTAGGATTATAAAAAAAATATATATGCTAATATAAAATTAAATTAAGTAGCCTATATGAAATTGCAAGCATTTATCTTTCAGTAATTTTTTACTTAAGTACATAAAAAATTTAGTACTTTTGTACTTTCACTTGAGTAAAATTGAAAAAGGAGTACTTTTACTGGAGTAATATTTTACTATACGTATCTGTACTTTTACTCAAGTACTTGATTTGTGTACTTCGTCCACCACTGGACAGCAATTTGTCTTTTGAAAATCATATTTCCAATGTTACAAAAACTGCATTCTTCCATCTTAGAAACATTGCCAAGCTAAGAAACGTTATCTGTTTCTGATGCAGAAAAGCTAGTTCATGCATTCATGACCTCTAGACTGGACTATTGTAATGCACTTCTAGGTGGTTGTCCTGCTTCATCAATAAACAAGCTACAGGTAGTCAAAAATGCAGCAGCTAGAGTCCTTACCAGGTCAAGAAAATATGATCATATTACCCCAATTTTACAGTCTCTGCACTGGCTACCTATTAAGTTCTGTATCAGTTACAAATTATCATTACTTACCTATAAGGCCCTAAATGGTTTAGCTCCCGCGTACCTAACTAGCCTTCTAACATGCTACAACCATCACGCACCCTAAGGTCACAAAACGCTGGACTTTTGGTAGTTCCTAGAATAGCAAAGTCCACTAAAGGAGGTAGAGCTTTTTCACATTTGGCTCCCAAACTCTGGAATAGCCTTCCTGATAATGTTCGGGGTTCAGACACACTCTCTCTGTTTAAATCTAGATTAAAAACGCATTTCTTTTGCCAAGCATTCGAATAATGTATCTCTTAAATTGTGAGTGTAGTTGCATCTGATCTAATGTGCATTTTTATTCATTAGCTTGGGTTAAACTCATTTTAGTTTGTTGGATCAGCAGTTATGCTAATGATGTCTCTATTTTGTTTCTATGTTTTGCCAAGGGATTTACATCCCGTGGTAACTAGGATTTACACAAGCTCAAGTCTGGATCCAGAACACCTGAGAAGAGATGATGCTGACCCTCAGAGGACCCCAGATGATGCTAACCCTGAATCAACAAACAGAACTAACACATATTGCTACAAGTGTAACTGCATCATATAACAATTATTAATTAATAATATTAATAATGTTCATCGTCTAGCTGACTACTTCTTGTATACATTTTATCTAAAAATCCTGTCAAAATTGCACAAACTGACAGTCACCACCATTAGCTACTACTAAATATTGTAGAAACATAATTTTCTGTAAAGTTGCTTTGTAACGATTCGAATTTTAAAAAGTGCTATACAAATAAATTTGAATTGAATTGAATGGAATTTAATTTGTCGTCTTTGACACAATTGTGTATTTAATTCACTTATAATTGATTGATGGTTCTTACATGTCCTACAAATGTTAAAAGTGAAGAGGAAAGGAAAGGAGAGAGGGGATGAACACTGGAAGTCTTAGTAGCGGTTATCTCAAATACGAGGAGAGCGTTGTTTTAGTTGCTGGACAACTAATCAAACAAAATAAACTTTAAGTGAAAGAGAGTTGTCATTCTAATTTATTTGAACTCGTAGTGAGGGATAACAATGTCTCCTTTTAGGGCTCAGGTGTGTCGTTCCCAAGCTAGGATACACAAAGTAAAGAAATAGTAAGAAAAAGTCGAATTAAAAAAATAATAAATGGGCAAAGTATGCAAAAATGAAATTAAATAGAGGAAATCAATAAGTAAAACAATAGTGGTTAAGTGTATAAACAAAACCAGAAGAGGTGTAAAACGCAATCAAATAAGTAAAGGTCTGAATAGCATATATTCAGATGGGTAATAAATAAATCAGGTAGAATAAGTTTACTTAAACCTTCAAAGTTCAAGGCTTATTTATTCCTAAAATAATTAGGCCCCAAAGAGAATACTAGAAATAATGATCATATGAAATGATCTGAGAAGGAAATTTGAATGATAAAAAATGTATTGAATGTTTCAATAAAATTTCAATTTGCCACAATTAATAATTGTGAGTCAGTATTTCCCTTTCTAGTAAAATGAAAATAAGTGGTATAGTGAGAAAAGAGAGCAATAAGAGAGAGAAAGAGACCAACAAGTGTTAGTTAAGATGTTTAAAGGGTTAAATCACATCAGCGTTGCCCAAACACACACTATTCAACCACTGGATGTTAATGCTAACGGCTAACCTTTGAGGCTAGTGGCTTTAGTTTAGATGTCAATGTAAATACAACTGTTTCGTTAGCTTAGCAACACCGTGGAGTTTGTTTACACTAGCGTCGATGGACTGCACATGCGCAGTTTAAAGTTGCTCCGGAAGTGCGTTAAGACTTCCGTGTCACAGTAACTGTGGCAAACAAATCAAATTCTAGTGGACTAGCAAATTAATCATTGCAGAGTTGCAAATAGAGTTAAGAATGTTATATGAAATGTCTGCTCATTTCAACCCTGTACAAATAACACCGCTTTTAGTTTTGCGATGTGGCACTTAAATTCTCAGTTCGTATAGAGTTAAATTTATCTGAATTAAAATAGCAGCTTCGTGCTGTAGTTAAAGGAACACAGTGATAGCGATCTCTGCAGATCTGAGTCTCCGTGCCAGTTTCTCTGGACACAAACACAAAATGTTTCCTTCGCTGTTGGTACACAGTTAGAATTTACTTGATCAAGCTTTTAAAACACTCCCATTCAAATTACTCTCGGTCACACGCAGTGTTCCGCGAGATTGCATTCACTTTGTGACTGCACACAAACAGGCAAACATTATTCTCTAATGTTTAACATTAACTTAGGGGAGTCAAATATCAAATTTGATTCGGCAGTGGAACACACACTGGCAAACAAACTATATGAATTATGAATATGGAGGCTTTGATAAATAGATTGAGGAACACGCTCAAAAACTATTCTTTATTCACTGATTTATATACCTTTTGGATTGATTTCTACCTTTTTGTACGATCTCAGATGTTAACTTTCAAGTTCCCTTACTGCTGTTAACAATGGAGAGGTGGACTTGAGTTACAGTCCCATCGGCTTTCATTCATTTAAGCGGTAGCGCGCTGCTTACGTCACGGGTCATACGCACACACACACTCACGTCTCCACTCAGCTTCTTTCATCCGCAACAAAAGAAAATATTAAATATCTTGGTTTATGCCCACAATTTAGATTAAACTGCCCGCATTCTCCACCATAAAAAAATGTAAGGAAAACAGGTCAGTTTAGCTGAAAGGGAATCATTTAAGATTTTAAAAGGAATTTGAACAGAATCACTGTTTCACGGCTGATCACTGAGACGCCCTGCGATTTACTGAACAAGCCGTTTAACATCAAATCTGCGCTGGATATTAATATCCAAAGTATAGTGAAAACTATCAATTAGCAAAGTAACAAGATCGGCAGTTTAAGGCATTAACTTGTAAGCAGAAAACACAAGATACTTCTCTTTTCAATATGAATAAGGCTTTATTAGGTAAATCTAAGACATATAAACTAATCTAACATATAAACGCACACACTCACACATTCACACAAGTTGCAGAAAGATTGAAAGTTAGGGAAGAATCAGTTTAAGAGAATGGAAATATGGAATCCCAAATTTACAGCAATACGTTAAATTGCATAGACATGAACAACCATCAATCACTTAATTAGCCCTAGCATTGAGTTCCTCAATGAGGTTAAGGTCACAGTCTGGAGGTAAAGTTACTTGCATCTCCTGTATAAAGGGAGGCCCCTGTGTTGTCCTTGAAAGGGTGTTTCCTGATGTCGCTGATTGTCTGGAAGTTCAGTAGTCGCTGAAGTGACGTCTTGGGAAGCCCATGGTTGGGCATTGGCTGAAGACGTGGAGTTGTGTAGCTGGTTGAAGTTGAACGGGTACCCTAGGTCAGACACGGCGTTACAAAACTTAGCTCAGAACAGGAAACTCTCAAACAGAAAATAAAAGAAGTAAAGTTTGATGAGACTAGGTGGTGTTTCTTCTCATCGTGGCTAAGTAGCAGCAGGTGTGCAGGCCGAAGCACGCTGGAACCGCGCTCAAAGAACATTGATGACTAACAGCATGGCTAAAAGCTAAAGCTAAGAAGCAAAGCTAAAAGCAAACTAAAAGCAGGCATGACTAATAGCAGAAGCTAAGAAGCAAGCTAAAAGCTGGCATGACTAGTAGCAGAAGCAAAGCTAACAACTAAAAGCTAAATTTTATGGTGTCTTGAGTATTTAAACTGGCCTGTTGGCCACACCTCAAATGTTGTCTTGACCAATCAGATATTGTCTTGGCTCGGGGGTATCATAAATCATATGTTAACTTATCAAGCATGTGGTCTGGACATTCCTGCTCTTGAAGGGTATAATTTTGGACATTATTCCTAGAACAAGAATATGATACATTTGACAATCAAATGATGGTCAGGACTGTTTCAAGCTAACAGATTCGAACACATACATACTAGACATGAATATGTATCCTTAAGCTATCCAATAGTCATTAAAAGACATACACAATAAGTGATTATAACATGATTGTCAAATGTGTGGGTTACATATAAATGAATATGGAGTGAAGCTATGGACTGATATTCATTTTTAAGTCTTTTTGAGTTAATTTTGGTCCATACATGTGTAGTACTCTCATGGGTTTACATGTGATGTCCGGCGTTGCATCTCAATTGCTTGCCCCAAATTTGACAATCTCTTCTCCGAATTGAAATTGTCAATAATTGTTCAAATGGTGTTAATGTTGAAAGCTGTTCTGTGATACAGTTGGTTGGTTGGTTAACTTGTTTCTGATTTGTGGCACTAGGAATGATTTATGACCTCCGGTTGCCTTCCTGAGGAATTTGGCTCATGTTTCAACCACAGTCCTGATCGACCCTTTTATTTGTCTGATTCGGGTCAGATCCGCTACACCTGAGACACTACCAAATTGTCCTAAAATACTGAAAACATGTGGAAGACAAGTTTCTGGATTTGAGATATATAACACTAGGTCATCAGCATAGAGGGAATTGTTCTGCTCTTTTCCTGCTCTATGGATGCCAGTGATATTACAGTTAGTACAAAAAGGACTTCTGGGGCGCTCCAGTGTGTGTGCGACCCAGCAGCTTGCCCAACCATTGTTTGTTTTGCTCGTTTTATTGAGTGTTTATTGTGGACATTAATGTTTATGCGTGAATGGAAGTGTCAGTGATTCAGAGATGTGGCTTTTAAAGACTTTTGATCAACTGTTCGCAATATCTATTGTGATAACGCTACTGCTGGAACTCTCCTCCTGTTACGGTTCGGAGTATGGAGTATTGGGGGAAATTATCTACAGTCGGGAGTTTCTGATCTCCCTACGAACAGCGTCTGCTGGTATTATACCAGATATTCCAGTGGAGTTATGCAGATTGCATGCACGGGAGAAGAGGGAGAAGAGGAGGCCTGCATCGGAGACTTAAAAACCTCAGGCTCGATAACCGCCGTAAAATACCCCCACTCCCCACAATCCTGTTGTCAAACGTGCAGTCATTAAGACACAAGACAGACGAGCTGGAAGCTGAAGAGCAAACCCGGTATAAGAGACACTTGTCTTCTCGCCTTCCCGGAAACATGGCTAAGGGAGTTAGACCGGGACGAGGACCTGATTATGAGTGGGTTTGGTAGCCCAATTCGCCTGGACCGAGACCCGATGACAACTAGGAAAAGTCGGGGAGGAGGAGTGTGCCTCTACGTAAACAAAAGGTACTGTAACACTGTGGTAGTGAGAGAAAGAATATGCACCTCGGATATTGAATTGTTGATAGTGTCTTTCCGGCCGTTCTATTTACCTCGAGAGTTCCAACAACTGTTTTATACGCTTGTGTACATTCACCCGCGAGCCAATGCTTCAATTGCAGCGCAAGTGATCACTGATGTCACTCACAGACTGGACTCTATTTGCCCAGAGGCCCCCAAGTTTTTATAGGAGATTTTAACCACTGTACTTTAGACAAGACCTTAAGATCATATGAACAGTATATAACTTGTTCTACAACACAGAGGCCCCCAAGTTTTTTATAGGAGATTTTAACCACTGTACTTTAGACAAGACCTTAAGATCATATGAACAGTATATAACTTGTTCTACAACACAGAGGAACACCACTTTAGATCTATGTTATGGTTCAGTAAATGGAGCCTATAGATCTATGGCTATGCCACCACTTGGTGCCTCCTACCAACAGTATTTATTTGATGCCTGTGTATAAGCCCGCGTTCAGACGCCTTGAGCGTGAGGAAAAAAACATAAAACTTTGGAAAGAAGACAGCATTTCCTCTCTACAGGGGTGTCTGGAATGTACTGATTGGACTTGTTTTTATGACACTTGTAATGATATTAATGAACTTACAGAAACCACGTCTGCCTATGTCAAATATTGTGTTGATATGATTATTCCATCTAAAAAAGTGGTCATTTATCCTAATAACAAGCCTTGGGTAACGAAGGAATTGAAAAGTGTTATCAACAGAAAAAAAACACATTCTATTTAGGAGACCTGGTAGAGAAAAAAGCTGTCTCAAGAGAAGTCAAAAATGAAATAAGGAAAGCAAAAAGCCAATACAAGAATAAAATTGAAAATCAATATAATAGTGGGGATTTAAAGGCAGCCTGGCAAGGCATTAAAACCATGGCAGCCATTAATCAGCCTGTGTGTAGAACAGGGCAACCAATAAAATTGAGTGGTTTAGATGACGGCGATTTGCCAGATATTTTTAATACATTTTTCTGTAGGTTCGAAAGGTCTTTCTCAGATAGCCTATACACACTGAGAGAGACATGGAAGCCTTAGAGAGGGATAAAAATACAACAGGAAAAAGTCACAACACTACTTAAAAGTATAAAAATAGGCAAGGCTCCAGGTCCTGATGCAATTTGTGGGTGTACACTCCATTATTGTGCTGAACAGCTTAGTGAGGCTTTTACAGTTATCTTTCAAAAATGTGCTGATAGTGGGGATATACCTGATTTATGGAAAACATCAACAGTAATACCCATCCCAAAAACAAAATTTCCTAAAGACCTCAATGATTTTAGACCAATTGCATTAACTTCCCTGGTCATGAAATGTTTTGAAAAGATCTTGAACGACACAATCATCTCCCTAACTGTAGACAAATTAGATCCTCTACAGTTTGCATATCAAGCGGGCAAAAGTTGTGTAGAGGATGCAAAACTTTTTATTCTTGACGAGAAACCTGCATCACATGTAAGAATTTTATTTGCTGACTTTAGTTCAGCTTTTAATAAAATGCAACCTCACATTCTGATTGAACGATTAGCTTCATATTTTAAGTTACCTGAGCAGATCCTATTACTCATCTTAAACTTTTTAACAAATAGAAGGCAGCAGGTCTGTGTAAATGGAAATATGTAATCTGTTATGATATCAAACACAGGCTCTCCTCAGGGCTGTGTGCTCTCTCCCCTTCTTTTCATATTATACACCGATAACTGCAGGTCATCTTGGGAGAACAGCTACTTAGTGAAGTTTTCAGATGACCTGTTGTCCATTTTACAGGGCAACCAACCTGATCATAGCAGTGCCCTTGAGGAGTTTGCTAGATGGTGCGATCAATCAATCACCTTTATTTATATAGTGATTTAAACAAAATACATTGCGTCAAAGCACTGAACAACATTCATTTGGAAAACAGTGTCTCAATAATGCAAAATGATAGTTAAAGGCAGTTCATCATTGAATTCAGTTATGTCATCTCTGTTCAGTTGAAATAGTGTCTGTTTTTATTTGCAATCAAGTCAATGATATCGCTGTAGATGAAGTGACCCCAACTAAGCAAGCCAGAGGCGACAGCGGCAAGGAACCGAAACTCCATCGGTGACAGAATGGAGAAAAAAACCTTGGGAGAAACCAGGCTCATTTGGGGGGTCAGTTCTTCTCTGACCAGACGAAAACCAGTAGTTCAATTCCAGGCTGCAGCAAAGTCAGATTGTGCAGAAGAATCATCCGTTTCCTGTGGTCTTGTCCTGGTGCTCCTCTGAGACAAGGTCTTTACAGGGGATCTGTATCTGGGGCTCTAGTTGTCCTGGTCTCCGCTGTCTTTCAGGGCAGTAGAGGTCCTTTCTAGGTGCTGATCCACCATCTGGTCTGGATACGTACTGGATCCGGGTGACTGCAGTGACCCTCTGATCTGGACACAGACTGGATCTCGTGGCCACGGTGACCTCGGAACAAGAGAGAAACAGACAAATATTAGCGTAGATGCCATTCTTCTAATGATGTAGAAAGTACGGTGTTATGTGAAGTGTTTCCGGTTCCGGTTTACCTAATTAATGCAGCCTAAAAATCCTTTAACGGATTTGGATATTAAAAGCATATTAGTATGTTATGTGTATGCCAGGTTAAAGAGATGGGTCTTTAATCTAGATTTAAACTGCAAGAGTGTGTCTGCCTCCCGAACAATGTTAGGTAGGTTATTCCAGAGTTTAGGCGCCAAATAGGAAAAGGATCTGCCGCCCGCAGTTGATTTTGATATTCTAGGTATTATCAAATTGCCTGAGTTTTGAGAACGTAGCGGACGTAGAGGAGTATAATGTAAAAGGAGCTCATTCAAATACTGAGGTGCTAAACCATTCAGGGCTTTATAAGTAATAAGCAATATTTTAAAATCTATACGATGTTTGATAGGGAGCCAGTGCAGTGTGGACAGGACCGGGCTAATATGGTCATACTTCCTGGTTCTAGTAAGAACTCTTGCTGCTGCATTTTGGACTAGCTGTAGTTTGTTTACCAAGCGTGCAGAACAACCACCCAATAAAGCATTACAATAGTCTAACCTTGAAGTCATAAATGCATGGATTAACATTTCTGCATTTGACATTGAGAGCATAGGCCGTAATTTAGATATATTTTTGAGATGGAAAAATGCAGTTTTACAAATGCTAGAAACGTGGCTTTCTAAGGAAAGATTGCGATCAAGTAGCACACCTAGGTTCCTAACTGATGACGAAGAATTGACAGAGCAACCATCAAGTCTTAGACAGTGTTCTAGTTTATTATAAGCAGAGTTTTTAGGCCCTATGATTAACACCTCTGTTTTTTCTGAATTTAGCAGTAAGAAATTACTCGTCATCCAATTTTTTATATCGACTATGCATTCCATTAGTTTTTCAAATTGGTGTGTTTCACCAGGCTGCGAGGAAATATAGAGCTGCGTATCATCAGCATAACAGTGAAAACTAACACCATGTTTCCTGATGATATCTCCCAAGGGTAACATATAAAGCGTGAAGAGTAGCGGCCCTAGTACTGAGCCTTGAGGTACTCCATACTGCACTTGTGATCGATATGATACATATTCATTCACTGCTACGAACATTCACTGATGGCGGTCATATAAGTACGATTTAAACCATGCTAATGCACTTCCACTGATGCCAACAATGTGTTCAAGTCTATGCAAAAGAATGTTGTGGTCAATTGTGTCAAACGCAGCACTAAGATCCAATAAAACTAATAGAGAGATACACCCACGATCAGATGATAAGAGCAGATCATTTGTAACTCTAAGGAGAGCAGTCTCAGTACTATGATACGGTCTAAATCCTGACTGGAAATCCTCACATATACCATTATTCTCTAAGAAGGAATATAATTGTGAGGATACCACCTTTTCTAGTATCTTGGACAGAAAAGGGAGATTCGAGATTGGTCTATAATTAACAAGTTCTCTGGGGTCAAGTTGTGGCTTTTTTATGAGAGGCTTAATAACAGCCAGTTTGAAGGTTTTGGGGACATATCCTAATGACAATGAGGAATTAATAATAGTCAGAAGAGGACCTATGACTTCTGGAAGCACCTCTTTTAGGAGCTTAGATGGTATAGGGTCTAACATACATGTTGTTGGTTTAGATGATTTAACAAGTTTATACAATTCTTCCTCTCCTATAGTAGAGAATGAGTGGAACTGTTCCTCAGGGGGTCTATAGTGCACTGTCTGATATGATACGGTAGCTGACGGCTGAATGGTTGCAATTTTATCTCTAATAGTATCGATTTTAGAAGTAAAGTAGTTCATAAAGTCATTACTGTTGTGGTGTTGGGAAATGTCAACACTTGTTGAGGCTTTATTTTTCGTTAATTTAGCCACTGTATTGAATAAATACCTGGGGTTATGTTTGTTTTCTTCTAAAAGAGAAGAAAAGTAATCAGATCTAGCAGTTTTTAATGCTTTTCTATAGGATATGCTACTTTCCCGCCAAGCAATACGAAATACCTCTAGTTTTGTTTTCCTCCAGCTGCGCTCCATTTTTCGGGCTGCTCTCTTTAGGGTGCGAGTATGCTCATTATACCATGGTGTCAAACTGTTTTCTTAACCTTCCTTAAGCGTAAAGGAGCAACTGTATTTAAAGTGCTAGAAAAGAGAGAGTCCATAGTTTCTGTTATATCATCAAGTTGTTCTGAGGTTTTGGATATGCTAAGGAATTCGGATACATCAGGAAGATAACTTAAAAAAACGATGACAGTCTCCTTGACTTAAATGTGTCAAAGACTAAAAGAATTGATAATAGATTTTGGGAAGGTTAGTTACGAACCTAAACTGAGTGTAATACATAATGAAGGTGTTCAAGTGGTTCAAACATACAAGTATTTGGGCACAGTATTTGACTCACACTTGAATTTCAGAGAGAACACTGATAGCATTATTAAGCGAGCAAACCAAAGAAGAGGAAGTTGAACTTCTTTGGGGTTTGTAAAAAAATGTATGCACATTTTATCAGGCATTCATTGAGAGTCTATTAACTTTTTCTTTCTTGGGTTGGTTTAATGGTTTAGCTGTGAAAGACAAAAAGAGTTTGAACGACATTGTTAAAGTATGCTCAAAAATTACTGGTACCCAATTAAAAGATCTCTGTTCTCTCTGGAAAAAAAGAGTGGTCCAAAAAGCAGATAGAATACTGTGCCAACCAGATCATGTATGGATTTGTGCTCATGCAGTCAGGTCGGCGGTATTATGTGCCAATACGGAAAACGAATCGTTATGCAAACTCATTCCTTCCCTCTGCTATAAGATTCTTGTATGAGAACTCATAACTATATAAATGGCTCTTGGATTCCACTGCTTTGTTCTGTCACTGGCAGGTGAATGTGTGTGTTGTGCTGTATGTGTGTGTTAGGGTGTGATCGTTGTATACATTTTAACTTTATAATTCTTATATTATTGTGTACTAATAGCCTTATTGGATGGGTTGGCTGTGGAACTGAATTGCCCCTTTGGGGACTAGTAAAGATATCTGAATCTGAAGAGATTGCAAAAGGTTCTATAGCTACAGCAAACAAAATTGGGGACACGGGGGCAACCGTCTTGTTCCACGGTGAAGAGAAAAATATTCAGAACTAATACCATTCATTTTTACTGATGCCACAGTGGAAGAATATAGAAGTTTTACCCAGGACACAAATTTATCACCAAACCCATTTTTTTTTATTTAATGTATAAAATAAATAGTCCCACTCAACATGGTCGAAAGCTTTCTCTGCATGAAGAGAGACTAGGCTTCTGGCATGTAGGAGTCTGATGAGGTATAAATGTTCATCAGCCTTCTAAGGTTAAATAAGCTTTGTCTGCTTTTTATAAAACCAGTTTGGTTCAGATGAATCATGTCTTGAATAAGAGATTCCAACCTTAGAGAGAGAATCTTAGCCAGGATTAGAGCCGTTGTTAACTGAGAAGATGCGCCAATAAACGCTTAAAATGAAATGGATTTGCGCATCTTCTCTATTAACAATGGCTCTGTGTAGTAACAGCTGCTCTATGTGAAATCACGCACCTGATGGAATTAACCGCTGATTAAATAACCGGCTTTACTGACGAGATGCGCATAACGATCGGCCGATCGTGATCGGAGCACCCCTACTTAACTAGGTGTGTAACTGTAAGAAAGTGAACAGGACATTTCTGATAGAGACAGGTGAGCTATGATGTCCCCTGAATAGATAAAGTGTACCAATAAAAATTACATCAATATACATTTTTAGATTAACATACTATTCCCCAAATTACCTTGAATTACATTATATAAAGGTGTGGCTATATATGACTTCTTTTCAAGCTGGCCACCACCCCTCATATTGAACTCCGCCATTAAAACATTTGATTGACAAAATTCAGACTGTAGTGTAGAGATTTCTGAATGGATGGTAGATGAAATTAAGTCCTTCAAGGAAGCTGGCTTCTTCAAGGAAGTTATCTCTTCCTCCACCTGTACTGAAGTGGTAGCATTAGCTTTAGCAGCTTGGTCGCTGAAATAAATAGCACTACTGAAAAGAAAAGGAATGAGTATTCACGGAGCGACTTCCAACCGCGTCTATTCACCACGAGGCATACCGGAAGTCCCAGTTTGCTGGTTTTAAAGGTTTTAACTGAAGTAGACTGAACACAGATTGTTTTCTCTAAAAACAGATTAAGTAAACTAAAATTGTAAATCTAAATCACCTGGTATATTCAAGTAAGAGTTATAATTTAACTTCAAGTATAAAGAGCGAACAACTGCGCATTTTTCACTTTGCTTATTCTTGCTTGTGAGTCAGGCTCATCAAGTGCTCATGGAGGAACAACTGTAAATTATTAACAGAACATTATTTAATTATTCAAATAAGTGAAGCATTTCATTTACAAGGATGATACACTGAATGTTTAATAGGCTTATATGCTTAACAAAAAATATGTTCCTGTTAGAGTAAAAAAAAAAAAAAGCCCATAAATTAAATAACGCCTTTTAAAGAAGTTTTTTTTTTTTCTGACACTGATAACGAAGGCAGGTGGTAAAGATAAAGTCTGTTAATAAATAACCATTAATTTGTTAATGTGTAACAAATGAGTTGTTAGTGTTCAGCTCCTGACATCACTGAGTGACTGTAGACAGAGGTAATGTAAAAGAGCAAGGCATTCACTGCTGAAGTGTGTCTGGAGTATGGCGAAGTGTAAAACCGACTGCATCGAAAGGCCTCTGTCTCTGGTCTTTCAAAAGTTTGGAAGTGTTGTTGGTAGATATCCATACGTGTTTCTTTTATTACCTTTATTTGTAGCTGCTGGCCTTGGAGCCGGTTTTATCTTTCTTCAGGAAAGGGAGGCAAATGATATTGAAGACCAGTTCACACCCGTCAATGGACCTGCCAAGCTGGAGAGGGCGATTGTGGTGGAAAATTTCCCACAATCTGAAGAGTTTTCTCAGTTACGGCTCACGTCTGAGGGAACATATGGCTCTTTGATAATCACAGGCTTCCGTGAAGAAAATATATTAACTGAAACAGCTTTTATTGACATTTTAGAGTTAGACAGACAAGTAAAAAATATAACAACCGGAAACACTTTTAAAAATCTTTGTGCTAAAACCAATGGAAACTGTATGTCAAATCCAATTTTAGAAATTATAAATTACAATGCTACTCAAATCGTTTCTTCAGCCATAACATATCCGATGAATAATGGCATGTTTTTGGGAACAATTATCGGCGGTGTACAGTTAAAGCAGGATAGCTCAGAGATATCCAGTGCAAAAGCGGTCAGGCTTTTTTATTTCCTAGATGAGGAGAAGACAATGGAAAATTCTGAGTGGCTCAATGGCTTTCTAAAACTCCTGTCAAACTATACACAACAGAAAACGGTGAGTAAAAATAAATAAATAATGATTGTGAGTTATATCTATATCCATACAGATGATTAATTGTTTGTTTAAATGGTTAAACTCAGTTAAACTCATTTGACATTTATCAATTCATATTTAATAAGTCAGCACCAATAGTCATTTACGTAGCAATTCTAATATACTGAGATAATGCACTGAACACATATATTTGCTTGTTTTTTTGTCTTGTCATGTCCTGTCATAATTTGCCATAATTGTTTTGTATTGTTCTTCCACACAATGAACACATTTATGTATACAGTACTTATACAGAATTTTTCATTTCTACAGGTCCATGTGTCTTATTTTACATCAATATCAAGACAAAATGAGTTTGAGACCAATTCAGACTCTGTGATCCCTCTCTTCTCTGTTACATATTTCCTGGCCATTACCATTTCAATTCTGTCTTGTTTAAGGTATTGTGAAGTATAAAAAATGTGTGAAATAAGCACGTGACCTGTCATTAGGTGTATTTATCCCTACAGCATGTCTCTGTAAACAGGTTAGACTGTGTCAGGACGAAGGTGTGGGTGGCAGCGTTTGGCGTCGTCTCTGTCGGGTTGGCCGTGTTGGCCAGCTTTGGACTGCTGCTGTTCTGCGGGATGCCGTTTGCCATGACCGTGGCCACAGCTCCGTTTCTGATTCTTGGTCTATAACATTCATTAATTTCATCACCTATTGGCATCTCACAACTGATGCTGAAAGGCTCACAGTCTCTGCTTTCCTGCAGGTGTTGGTGTTGACGACATGTTCATAATGATCTCCTGCTGGCAGAAGACTGAAGTTGATAAAGCTGTTGAAGTTCGCTTAGCAGAGACGTATAAGGAGGCTGGCGTGTCCATCACTATCACCACACTGACGGATGTGCTGGCGTTCTACATCGGCCTCCTGACGCCGTTCCGCTCCGTTCAGTCTTTCTGCATGTACACCAGCACAGCTCTTCTGTTCTGCTACGTCTTCAACATCACCTTCTTTGGCGCATGCCTTGCATACAATGGGAGACGAGAGAAAGGCAACAGACACTGGCTGACCTGCATGAGAGTCCCAGAAGAAGCCAGTGGTGATGCCAAAGGGTGTTGTATTGGTGGAGCTTATGATATAAACACACGTAAGGAGTTTGAAATGCCAATGGATTCATTCTTTAAAAACTATTACGGTCCTTTTCTTACAAGAGTGTGGGTTAAGGTGCTTGTGTGTCTAATCTATGCCGGGTATTTAGCAGTCAGTATCTACGGGTGCTTCCAAATACAGGAAGGGTTGGATCTGAAACATTTAGCGGCAGATGGCTCATATGTTGGAGATTACTATGACAATGAGGATGAATTCTTCTCTGATTTTGGTCCTAATGTCATGTTAGTTATAAAGGATGAGCATTTTCAGTACTGGAACCCAACTGCTCGTAAAAGTCTTGACTTTTGTTTGGATAATGTTCAAAATCTGACAATGGCAGATTCAGACATTCCACCTATTTCTTGGCTTCATGTATATGTGCAGCTTGGGATGAATTCAGGTTTTGATGTAAACAATGAAACACAATTCAAAAGCCATTTAACTGCATTTCTTAATTATTCTGGTTTTAGCCAAGATGTCAATTTCACTAACAATCAAATTATTGCATCACGTATGTTCGTTCAGACGGTGAACATCCGCACAGCGATTGATGAGAAGAACATGCTGAATGCATTTAGAGAAACTGCAGATGAATGTGGGAAGTTGCAGACGCCTGTGGATCTGATAGTGTACCACCCTGCATTCATCTATTTTGACCAATATGCCGTCATCATCGCTAATACAATCCAAAATATAGTAGTTGCTACATGCTTGATGTTAGCCATTTCACTCCTGCTGATCCCAAATCCACTCTGCTCTCTCTGGGTGACGTTTGCCATTGCATCTGTCATTGTGGGAGTGGCCGGTTTCATGGCATTATGGGATGTTAGTTTAGACTCTGTGTCTATGATTAATCTTGTTATCTGTATAGGGTTTTCTGTGGACTTCTCTGCTCACATATCCTATGCTTTTGTGTCAAGTGAAAAATCATCCCTGAATAAGAAAGCCACAGATGCCATTACTAAACTGGGCTATCCAATAGTTCAGGGAGCTGTGTCCACTATCGCAGGTGTGGTGGTGCTTGCGGCTGCTAAAAGCTACATCTTCAGGACCTTCTTCAAAATCATGTTCTTAGTTATTCTGTTTGGAGCCATCCATGGCATCGCATTCATACCTGTGTTCCTGACCTTCCTCAGCACTTGTGGCAAGACATGTAGTAAGAAGAAAAAAGAAAATCTGAGCAACAGCACAAATGGACCACAAGCAGGAACAGACATGAGCAATTCACGTACCAACATAGTGGAAGCTCATACAGATCCCGACTGTTACTGAGCTGGTCATCTGGAGTTCACCATATTCATATTGTTTTCACAGTTTGTTTTGTTTGTGTTATTGCTACTGTGTAAATTATCTGTTCATTGATTAAAAGTCACTTAGCTTTATATTACAGATAACAAATATTAACTACGGTCTAATAACAGTAGTTAATATTTCAGGTATCAATAAACAATTAACAACATGGGATTTGAAAGAACCTATTCATGTAGCAGAAAGTGCAGAAAATTAATAAATTAACCTTGATCAATAAATGCTGTAAAAAAATAAAAATAAAATAAAAAAACATTTGTTCATTTTTAATTTATGATTCCTAATGCATCAATTGATTACTCATTGAACTGAACCTCATTGTGAAGTGTACCTGATGTTATGATGGTGAACCTCTTTTTTACAGTTTAGCTTTATTTGACATTTTGATTTGAACATGCAAGAATATTCTAAAGCAAACAGCCATCATTCTACTATTTGTATACAATCATGCACATCACATTTTTATACAGCATGTGTTGTTTAGTTTAGTAATTTTCTTATTCTTTTCAACAGTATGAAATTATTTAGCGACCATTGCAAATCATTTAAAATTTGTGTCAGCACGTCATTAATAGAACAAGCCATCAGTTTAATGTTGGGTTTTGTTGCGTTATGCCTCGCCTCATCCAGTGTCACTGATTATGATGGGTTCTACTGTATTTTGCTGCTTGCGTTGGGTTTAATTTTTTTGGTGAGGAGGGAAGATTGTGTGTGTCCTATACCTTAACGGACAGCATGAAACCCACAAAAGATTATTTAATAAATAAAAATAAAAACATGAAAATGCTATTTTTCAATGTCTCAAGTGATGCAGGTGTTTTTGTCCCCTATAGTTTTTATTTTATTTTATTATTTAAAAAAGCACAGATTTTTCATTTTGTCTTGAGAAGGAATTGTAGGTAGGGGGGGGGGGGGGGGGTGAATGTACAGTCATCTCTTAACATTCAATACCAAAACTGAGGTGCCCTTGAGCAAGACACAGAACCTCCAACTGCTCCCGGGTGTTGCAGCATAAATGGCTGCCCACTGCTCCGTGTGTGTTCACTGCAGTGTGTGTACTTTGGATGGGCTAAATGCAGACCACGAATTCTGAGTGTGGATCACTATACCTGGCTGTATGTCATGTTCTAATGTTTAGTGAAATTATTTGGTAGTCTGACCTGAGATGGTGATTTGGGGGGGGGGGTACATTTTTTTTTATAGGTTTAAAGGAGAGCGTGACCACAAACATTTTGAAAACCACTGCTCTAGACCATGCATATGCACTCTTTTACTTAGTGAAGTAAATTTAATAATGAAGTAAACTGAATTATTTTAAAGTCAGTTTTACATTTGATATACACATTTAGATTAAATATGATAGTCTCATTAATAGAGTTAAGTACTGAAATTCATGAAATCATAATCCAGAAATGACAATGTTTTTTATATGAATTTAAATAGAGATCTTTAGTCGATGTGCTGCTTTTGATTATTTTTTCTGTGGTAAGCTGTGTTTTAATGTTTTTATCATAGGGAGGATTGCGTGGCACATGACAATTCTGCTTTAAGTGTTCTAAATAGTAAAACTCAATGTTCTGAGAAAATTTTTTGCATGCATAATGATCATTGATGCAAATTTGGCTTCGTCTCATGTCTTTGAAACATAGACCGTATTGACAGACATAAGGACGTGCCCATTGATCGAACAGTCCATTTGTTTGAACAAGTCTGATGACAGAACTTTAGAACCTCTGCAAACAGTTGTGTCATGCACAGACAGATATTAGCTTAATGATAACACCTTTCGTGCTCTTCTCAATATTGTGACAATGAGCATTGTATTTAAAAGATTTTGAAGGAAACTCTAAGATAATGCACATTTTCTTTTTAAATGTTTTTTTTTTTATTGACACAGTGAGTCATACAGTTATTTACACAGCAAAAAATAAGGCTTATCTCTTTCCCTTAAAATATATAAACATCCTGAAATAAATGTTTTCCATATAGACAGAATTTAGATTTGTGTAAAACAATTAAAAATATTATCTAGCCAGTGAAATAGATTGAGAACAACTCTGAATGCTTTCTCTGCAATGTATTTTTAAGGACACTGAAAAGCAATGTAGCCACAAAAATATATGGTTATTTCTGGGGGGAGAATCATGCATGCACAATCTTCTGCTGATTGGGTATTACAAAGGGAATTTTGCACAGGTTCTGACGTACGCATGGTTTTATGAATCTGAAAACGTTTGCATTCAAAGTCTAGCTTTTGTGCGTACAATTTTAGGATGAAATCTACATAAAGTTTTATACATGATACCTGAATACTGAGTCTGACTCTGTCCATTAGTTACTAGTGTTTTTCAGTAATTTTATTTTTGGTTGGTCTTGGGCAGAAGTGAGCTGACTTTTGCCCAGGACCAGCCAAATATAAAATTCTGTCTACGCCACTGAGCTGTATCAACAAATTAAGTGAAACTATGGAGACAAACCAGGCACACAGCAGACGGGTAGAACACACAGAAAACAAATTCACAGCACACTTCTATATCAGAGGTCACAGGCCTCTGGAGAAACTAGGGGTTAAGTGTCTTGCTTAGGGACACATTGGTGTCTCACAGTGGATTCAAACCCAGGTCTCTCACACCAAAGCCATGTGTCTTATTCACTGTGCCAACACCACCAATTAAATACACGTTAAATATACATGTTATTTATACATATTTTAATGCCATTAAATATGTAATGTTAGTTAGTAATACTTAAGTTGTTTCATGTTTGTGTACTGTGGATTTTTTCTTCATACAATTTTTTGAGGAAGCACTTGCTCCCTTCCAGAAAATGGCTGTGATTGATATATTATGTACATTTATCTGAAATAATTAAATAAAAATATACCGCACAACTGTCAACACAGAAATGAGAACCTAATATTTTACACACACTACGGTGGAGTGATTCACTTTTTACCGGTAACGTAGGCTACTAACAAATGTTCTTCATAAATTTTACTGGCAGCTATTAATCTGAATATCAGATGCTGTGAACATTGCAGACAAACTATTTACACAGGTAGCTGTTAATGTACAGTACAATTAACTATACAACCATGTTCTGAGGAAAATTAGTAATGCAACATGTCATATCTGAGATGGATAATGCAGTTTCTGAGTAATCTTATCTGTTTGGATCATATCTGAATTTGATAAAAATGTTGTAAAGCAATTCACATTTTTCCAAGGTAAGAACGGTGCTGTGGGAAGTTGTGCGTCACACGTCATATGGGTACATTAGTGCTGCTGTGTGTTTGTTCTATTACTCTGGACAAGAGGTGCTTTTTTATTCTTGGTGTGAAGTAAAATGTTTGACTTGCGTAGTTGTTTAGATGATGCTGACACCACATAAACTGCTATTAAATTGAAGTGTTAGATTTAAATCTTCCATTCAAAGTATTTAATCTATCCATATTAGCTATCGTTAGCATTTTCTGTGAAGTTTGTTTGGAACTATGCATCATGAAAAGCACAAAAAAAAAAAGACTTTATATTAAATTAAATGAATTTTACTTATTGTTTTGTTTATATTTTTTGTCTAACACATTTATGTTTATCTTAATATTTATTCTGTATACTAATGCAAACACAATTCCAAAAAAGTTGGGACACAGTACAAATTGTGAGTAAAAAAATAATGGAATAATAAAAAAAATCGAATAAATGTACATTTTATTCTTTATAAAATATAAATAACATATTAAAACCCATTTGCATTCAAGCATCGCTAACGGACCCAGTTTATTATTGTTTAACCTTCACTGCATGTTAAACATCACTCTCTTACTTGATCTGGACAAACTGTGCATCAATTGAATGTTTAAAGACTCTAGCTTCGATATTTGACCAATGTTTTGATAAAACATTGTTGCAGTGACAGTTATTTAGTAATTTATGTCAGGAGTGCAAAATAAGAAATCCGTATTATGCCACATTTTGAATAGAAATTCACCACTCATTCATATTCAGTCACGTCTGCAGCGGTTTATTTGTGTTCACATAGACTCAACTCAACTGAACTTTATTTATAAAGCACTTTCAACACCACAAGTGGAACCAAAGTGCTGTACAGAAAGTATAAAACAGAAACATAAAAACAAAAACAGACATATGACACACACTTACAAAGCATTGTCAAAAGCTAAAGAAAACAAATAAGTTTTAAGCGCACTCTGAAAAAGACCCAATGAAGGACAAATTTTAACAGACAGAGGAAGGTCATTCCGAAGCCTAGGAGCCCCAACAGAAAACGCCCGATCACCTTTACATTTTAAACGCGTTCATGGAACTATAAGAAGCAACTGATAATTTGAGAGCAGAGATCTGATGGATTGACAGAGGCTGATAAAATCAGTAACATACTCGGGGGCTAGACCATGCAGAGATTAAAAAATGTACAACAGCGCTTTGCACTGAATTCTGTAACGTATGGGTAACCAATGTAGTTTAATTAAAACAGGAGTAATGTCTTCTCTCTTCTTAGTACCCGTTAAAAGTCTGGCAGCTGAGTTCAGAACGAGCTGCAAATGGGAGAAAGAAGCCTGACCCACACCGAGATACAATACATATACAATAATCCAAACGTGAAGACACAAAGGCGTGAACAACTTTCTCCATATCATTAGAAGTAAGAATAGATTTAAATTTAGATATTGATCTAAGATAGAAGAAACTATTCTTAACAACAGCATTAATTTGCTGCTCAAATTTAAGCTCAGATTCAAAAATGACTCCAAGGTTCCCCAGGCTATACAGTTTTTTTCCCAGGAAACAACCCCAAGCAGTCATCATCCACACACACCTTTTTTTTTTGCAAAATAAAATGAGCTCAGTCTTAGACTCACTGAACAGCGTCAATAAGGGTTTATAGGCCAAAGATGCATATCTGCAGAGATATATGGATATATTTACTGATGTTTACTTCATATTTCTTCAGACAGAATCATAATTTCTATTCATTTTCCACTAATTTACGCGATCTGATGATAAACAGCCTCTATCAGCGCTGTCTCTGGGTGCTTCTCAATTCTTATTTGTGCATCCTCGTTTCATTTCCTCGCTTCCTTTCCTTGTGTCTTAGCTCCACCTCTTCAGGATGTGAGGTAAGGACGCAAGGAAAAGACATGAGGATGGAGGACTTGAATCAAGTGAAATGATTTATCCTCGCTTCCTTCAGCGTTACTTCAAAGTGTCATCAGCTGTGATTAAAGGGATCTGGCTTTATCAGAATCAGAATCAGAAAGAGCTTTATTGCCAAGTATGCTTGCGCATACAAGGAATTTGTTTTAGTGACATAAGCTTCC
Organism: Carassius auratus; assembly: GCF_003368295.1. Lineage (NCBI taxonomy): Eukaryota > Metazoa > Chordata > Actinopteri > Cypriniformes > Cyprinidae > Carassius > Carassius auratus. Next base: position 624,672 of record NW_020525296.1, read on the forward strand.
AGTACACAAAGACAACAACAACAAAAAAAAAAAGGAGAATTACAAATTGACAAATAAATAAGTGTATAAACAATTGTGCTATAAATGATAATGGAATAGGATTGAGATGCAGGAATGTTCTAGGATGGAGGGTTAACAAATAAATATAAGGATATTGCACGTTTATAATAATAATAATATATTTATTTTGTATAGCGCCTTTAAAAGTAGCTTTCTCAAAGCACTTTACATACAAGCATAACAGCAAATGAATAAACACAATGTAAGTACAAGAAAATAAACGCATAAAATCAAGTTCATGTAAAAGCAATCCTAAAATAAAATGTTTTAAGAAGAGATTTAAAAGTCACCAATGAATTTGCTTCCCTGAGGTCGGCGGGAGAGAATTCCAGAGCTTAGGAGCATAGACAGAGAATGCTCGGTCACCCCACGTATGAAGCCGTGTCTTCGGAGCAAACAATAGACCACTCTGAGAGGAGCGCAGATTGCGACGTGGTGTGTAGGGGATTAATAAGTCAGTCAAATACTCAGGTGCCAGATTGCGTAGAGATTTATAGGCCAACATAAGGATTTTAAAATCAATATGGTACCTAACAGGTAGCCAGTGCAGGGACTCCAAGACTGGAGTTATATGGTCCCTGGTCTTGACCCCAGATAGTACTCTAGCAGCTGAATTTTGAAGATATTGCAATTTATCAAGTGATGATTTAGATACCCCAGCTAGAAGACCATTGCAGTAGTCAATGCGCGAAAAGACAAAAGAGTTAATCAACTTCTCAGCTACCGAAAAGGATAACATAGGACGTAGCCGGGCTATATTTCTGAGGTGATAAAACGATGTCTTAACTCTATTCTGGACAGAAGGCTCAAATGACTGTGTGGCGGCAAATATGACACCCAATTTTTTTTTTATTTGGACTTAAACTCCAGTGCAACGCCATCAACAGACAGAGTATAAGCATAAGTAGGGAACATTTAACTGTTCATGAGGTAGATTGCCTGGGGGAAGAAACTGTTCTTGTGCCTTGCTGTTCAGGTATTTGTGGCTGTGAGGCACCGACCAGATGGCAAAAGTTCAAAGATGGGGTGACTTGGATGTGAGGGATCCAGAGGGATTTTCTGAGCCCTTTTCCTCACTCTGGATGTATACAGTTCTTGAAGGGTGGGCAGAGGAGCACCAATAATCCTTTCGGCAGTCCGAACAGTTCTCTGTAGTCTTCTGATGTCTGATTTTGTTGCTGAACCAAACCAGACAGCTATTGAAGAACACAGTACACTCAATGACGGCTGAGTAGAACTGTTTCAGCAGCTCCTGTGGCAGGTTAAACTTCCTCAGCTGGGGAAGGAAGTACAACCTTTGCTGGGCCTTTTTCACAATGGAGTCAATGTGATTGTCCCACTTCAGGTCCTGAGAAATGGTGGTTCCCAGGAATCTGAATGACTCCACTGCAGCCACAGTGTTGTTCATGATGGTGAGTGGGGAAAGTGCAGGGGGGTTTCTCCTAAAGTCCACGATCATCTCCACTGTTTTGAGCGTGGTAAGATCCAGGTTGATAAGACTGCACCAGACAGACAGCTGCTCAACCTCTTGTCTGTAAGCAGACTCATCACCGTCCTGGATGAGGCCGATGACTGTAGTGTCGTCTGCAAACTTCAGGAGCTTGACAGAGGGGTCCTTAGAGGTGCAGTCGTTGGTGTACAGGGAGAAGAGCAGAGGGGAGAGAACACATCCCTGATGGGCACCAGTGTTGGTGGAGCAGCTGTTTGACATGAATTTCCCCAGTCTCACTAATTGTTGCCTATCTGTCAGAATGCTGGTGATCCACTGACAGATGGAGCTAGGAACATAGAGCTGGGTCAGTTTGGTCTGAAGGGCTGTTGGGATGATGGTGTTGAAAGCCGAACTAAAGTCCACAAATAGGATCCTCACATAAGTCCCTGTTTTGTCCAGATGTTGCAGGATGATGTGCAATCCCATGTTGATTGCATCATCCACGTACCTGTTTGCTCGGTAAGCAAACTGCAGGGGGGCAGTAAGGGTCCAGTGATGTCCTTCAGATAAGCCAGAACCAGTTTTTCAAACGACTTCATGACGACAGACGTTAGAGCCACAGGTCTGTAGTCGTTAAGTCCTGTTATCTTGGGTTTCTTTGGAATGGGGATTATGGTGGAGCGTTTGAAGCAGGAAGGCACTTCACACAACTCCAGGGATCTGTTGAAGATCTGTGAAAAGATGGGGGCCAGCTTGTCAGCACAGATTTTCAGACAGGCTGGTGTAACAGGATTTTTAGGCTGCATTAATTAGGTAAACCGGAACCGGAAACACTTCACATAACTCCGTACTTTCTACATCATTAGAAGAATGGCATCTACGCTAATATTTGTCTGTTTCTCTCTTGTTCCGAGGTCACCGTGGCCACCAGATCCAGTCTGTATCCAGATCAGAAGGTCACTGCAGTCGCCCGGATCCAGTACGTATCCAGACCAGATGGTGGATCAGCACCTAGAAAGGACCTCTACATCCCTGAAAGACAGCAGAGACCAGGGCAACTAGAGCCCCAGATACAGATCCCCTGTAAAGACCTTGTCTCAGAGGACCACCAGGACAAGACCACAGGAAACAGATGATTCTTCTGCACAATCTGACTTTGCTGTAGCCTGGAATTGAACTACTGGTTTCGTTTGGTCAGAGGACAACTGGCCCCCCAACTGAGCCTGGTTTCTCCCAAGGTTTTTTTCTCCATTCTGTCACCGATGGAGTTTCGGTTCCTTGCCGCTGTTGCCTCTGGCTTGCTTAGTTGGGGTAACTTCATCTACAGCGATATCATTGACTTGATTGCAAATAAATGCACAGACACTATTTAAACTGAACAGAGATGACATAACTGAATTCAATGATGAATTGCCTTTAACTATCATTTTGCATTATTGACACACTGTTTTCCTAATGAATGTTGTTCAGTGCTTTGACGCAATGTATTTTGTTTAAAGCGCTATATAAATAAAGGTGATTGATTGATTGATTCATCTGGGGCGTTTTTATTTTTAAAAAAAATCTGAAATGCTTACTTGTGCAGCGATGTAAAAGGCTATAAATAGCATATTTTTACAACAGTAAACGACCAAATTCCACCCGTGATCGCAAAAGGAAGTTATTACAAACACTCGATCAGGGTTTAAAGTGAGTTTTGAGTAAAAGTGTACTAATAATTTCATAAATTGTCTGATGTAGCTTAATGCTTACATTAGCTCAAATGCTACTAAAAGCAGGTGCATTTCTTTTTCATAATGCATTTGTCACAATAATAAGGTCGTAAGAAAATGTTTTGTTGTATTTTTAGAGTAGGGGAAGTCGTGGCCTAATGGTTAGAGCGTCGGACTCCCAATCGAAGGGTTGTGAGTTCAAGTCTCGAGCCGGACGGAATTGTGGGTGGTGGTAGTGCATGAACAGCTCTCTCTCCACCTTCAATACCACGACTTAGGTGCCCTTGAGCAAGGCATCGAACCCCCAACTGCTCCCCGGGCGCCGCAGAATAAATGGCTGCCCACTGCTCCGGATGTGTGCTCACAGTGTGTGTGTGTTCACTGCTCTGTGTGTGTGCGCATTTCGGATGGGTTAAATGCAGAGCACAAATTCTGAGTATGGGTCACCATACTTGGCTGAATGTCACTTTCACTTTCACTTCACTTCACTTCACTTCTAAGACTTTTCATAAATAAGGACTAAATGCATACTGAGCCACCAAGCTGCTATCTCACTTAAAGTGATAGTTCACCCAAAAATGAAAATTCTGTCAGTAATTACTCACCTCATGTTGATCCAACCATGTAAGTCTTTCATTCATCTTCGGATCACAAATTAATATTTTTATGATTAAATATGAGCGCTGGAATACTCCTCCATTGGCTTTAAGGGGGCCCACACTTGTCTGTCCAAAAAAAGTCTGTGAATAATGTTTAAATAGTCCATGCCACTACAGTGGCTCAACCGTACGTTTCTCAAGCGACGATGATACTTTTCCTGCGAAAAAAAAACAAACAAAAGAACGACTTTGTTCAACTATTAATTTTCTCTCTTGTAGGCCTCTGACGTTAGTTCACGAGAGCTCCATGACGCATGCGCGAGAACTAAACTGACGACGGTCTTCTTCTACTACTACTTGTTACTGGCTGCTCACTCCTTATGAGTATTACTGCCACTTAGTGTTCAAGATGAAGTGCTGGCATAACCGGAAGTGCTAAACCTTGTTTACAAGCAGGTGAATGCCTGCGCGGTATGTAAGCTATTGAATTCGACATTGATCGTGTGCTTTTGGTCTCGCTCTAAGTAATTGTTTACAATGGTTATAAAGTGTGCATTTCCTGGATGTCCGAATCGTGAAAAACTAACGAGTAAACATAAAGGTGCCTTAACATTGCCACAAAATGAACAGCTTACCTTTCACCGTTTCCCATCAAATGATTGTGAGCTACTGAATCTATGGCTGCTGGCTGTTCAACGGGATGTTCATTTACCGATTAATTTCGTCAAGCACATGAAGTTGTGCAGTGAACATTTTTCTCCAGATGATTTCAAATCAGTTCAACAAAAAAGATTACTGAAATCAACAGCTGTGCCCAACTTGTTTATACAGACCAACAAGGTAAGTGGAAGCAGTATGTGGTAATTGTTAAAGTCATGATACACTCATTTAGTTTTGTCTTTATCTGTATGTGGCTCTATATTAAATAAAAAAAAAAAAAAAACATAATACATGATACAGTGAATTAAAGCCGACTTACAACATTGACTTGAAATGTTTTAGGAATCAAAGGATCCATCACAACTCAGTCAGGATCCCCAGTCAGCAGGTCCACTCCTTACAGGTCTTCTTCCACAAGTAACTGATCAAAGTGAAAACACAGTTACAGAGGAAATATTGTAAGCTGTAAATTTATCTGGTGTTCCTCAGTCAACCCCAGTTAAGCGCAATATAATTAATAGTTCTACGCAAGTACCTGACTCTCCATTTCCTTCAACACTTCTGTTGGTGTTATCAAGTCCTGAAAAATCTATACAGTGTTCAAAGCCATCTACATCAGGGATGTACTACACCTTACCAGCAATAAAGTCCTATCAGTCAGTAAGTTAACTTTTTAATTAATGTCCTTATTCTGTTTTTTAAATAATAAAATCATAATTTTTATGAGGGACATAAAATGTACTTTATCATATATTTGTTACTATAATCCTATGTTGTTGTTTTAATTTGCCAAAAATATTATTATTATTTTATTTAGAATGAACAAACATATGCTGAAAGTGAGAACATCAATGAAGACCTTAGTCTTGATGTCAGCATGCTTTCCCTGGATCCTACAACAGAAAAGGACCTAAGTTTTGTTCCTCTAAGTTCGACCTCAACATCAACTCCAACTACAGAAGAAGAAGAAGCAAATTGTGGAATCAAAGATAAAAAATGGATCGTCAATGAGTCAAGATTGATGGAGCTGTCATACGTGTTGCTTGGGAATGTTCAAATGGTCTTCAAGGAAAATGGAACTCGTGTGATGAAATTAGAGGCATGCCAGCTAACAACCTTCTTGTGGCAGCGTGTACACCCGGGGTACTCAATAGGCGTACTCCGGTCCACATCCGGACCCAGGCGCGGTTAAATCTGGACTGATGCCAAACACAACATACTAATTTAATAATTTTCAAAGGGGTGAGCAATTGTAATTCCGCGCTATTTATCTTTGAGGCGTCTACTGGGTTTGGCTGCTTCATCTTTGTCCAATCACAGTAGCTGTAACAGCGTCGCTATAGCAACGTCGTCACTGCGTCACTCGCTTGCTCACTCAAGGCAGCCAGATGTATCTACCGATCACATCATCTGGGCCAGTCGGGCAGGCGAACAGGCATTCTCACCATTTGCGAGCAGTGCAAATATCGATAACTTACCTTTTTTTTTTGCTGACTGAAAGTGAAAATGGCGTACTCAAAGTTTGCCATTGATAAGAAAAGAAAAGTTGATTTTGAAAACCGTGAGTTTAAGAGTGAGTGGACAGAAAAATATGCATTCGTGCTCCCCGCGGGAAGCAGAAAACCAATGTGTTTAATCTGCACCGAGACGGTAGCAATCATCAAAAGTGGTAACGTAAAACGCCATTATGAAACCAAGCATGCACATTTTGAACAAAATTACCCTCAGAACATAGAGGTAAGGACCATAAAAATAAACCAGCTGAAATCATCCTATGAAGCTACAAGCAGTCTATTAGTTAGATCAGCCACACAACAGGAGCGGGCAACGGAAGCCTCACTAAGATTAGCATGGGTCCTTGGAAAACACAAGAAATCCTTCTCTGATGCTGAAGTAGTCAAGGAGTGTATGAGTGAAGTCGTGACTGCTCTGTTTGAAGGCACTCAAAAGGATGAAATAATCCAGAAAATAAGCCAAATACCCTGTTCTGATTCCACTGCTGCAAGACGAACTGAAATACTTGCTGATGATTTGCTTGAACAACTTAGCTTTGCTATTAAAAAAGCCAAATTCATTTCATTGGCTGTGGATGAATCCACAGACAACACAGACGAAGCACAACTCATGGTCTTTGTCAGATTTTTTGATGAAGAAAAGGGAGAATTTCATGAAGATGTTTTGGGTCTCACAAACCTCCAAGGACACACAATGGGGGATGACATTTATGAAGCAGTGACACAGATGCTTAGAGATAGAGAGATAGACCTGAAGCATGTTGTTTCCATTGCTACTGATGGTGCACCATGTATGATTGGGAGAGAGAGGGGATTGGTGTCATGCTTGAGAGCTCACCACCCTGACCTCATGGCATACCACTGCATAATTCACCAGATGGTTTTGTGTGCCAGCCTTGGAGAAAAGTATTCAGAAGTAATGACAACAGTCATGAAACTTGTCAACTATCTAAGAGCATCCTCTGCTCTTCAACATCGTTTGTTGTGCTCATTTTTAATAGAGGTGAATGCAACATTTGATGATTTGCTCCTTCACAACCGGTGGCTTAGTAAAGGCAAGGTACTGGAGCGATTTTGGGCACTGCGGAAAGAGCTGGGGACATTTCTATTGAATCAGAAGAGTGCAAAAGCCAAACCGTTTGTGGGTTTCATGAAGAATGAAGAAGACATGGAAGTTGTTGCTTTTCTAACTGACAGTACTTCCCATCTCAATGACCTTAATATAAAGCTCCAGGGCAAAAACACCACAGTGTGTGACCTCATGTCAGCTGTCCGTGCTTTCCAGAGGAAGCTGGAGGTCTTCAAATGTGACTTACAGCAGGACCTACTTCACTTTCCAAGACTTTTGGATCAGACTGCAGGAAAACATCACCATCACAAATATGCTCAATTCCTGGAAAAGCTGAAAATTTCCAAACTCGCTTTGAAGATTTCCCTCTTGCAAAACACGTCTTGCTGTGCTTGAAAACCCATTTCTTGTCAAAAATGTTGCAGAATTCTCAACTGAAGTCACAAAAGTCTTCCCATGGGCCAATGCTGCTTCTCTCCAAACAGAGCTAATTGAGCTCCAAGAAAAAATAGCACTGCAGGAATCTCACTGTGACCCTGTCACCTTCTGGACGAAGATGGTTACCGCAGCAGGTGTTCCTCAGCTGCAGAAGATGGCCCTTCAGATTCTCACAATGTTTCCCTCAACGTACTGCTGTGAATCTGCCTTTTCAACCATGAACATGGTGAAAAACGCTTACCGCAGCACACTAACCAATAAACACTTACATCAGTGCCTCCGCCTGGCCCTAACACCTTTTATGCCCAAGTTTAAACAACTGGTGGCACAAAGAAGGTGTCACCTTTCACACTAAAAGTTCTACCATGTCATTTTTTTTGTGAATAATTCAAAAGTTTTGGGGAATGCCTTTTTTGTTGTTGGAGTTCTGTATTTGGAATTTGACGGTCACTTTTGTGGACCTCAGACTGAATGGAAAATTGGTAAGTGGACCTTTCAAATTTATAGTTGAGTACCCCCCTTTTCACTGGGGCAACATATGCGGACATTGATGACTGGGCTTCATTACTCAACCTCCAAATACGAAAGAAAACCACCTTTTACGCTATCCAGTCCTCTTATTTAAAGCCAGTTGTAGACGTTATGTACAAAGAACAACAGGAGAAATTGCTGGAAGGCTTGCAGACACAAAACATTCTGCAAAAAGGAGTTCATTTGTCAGGAGATGGGAGAAATGACAGGTAAGTTTAATCTAAACTGCGTGCATTAGTAAAACAAGTTGCAAACTATTTTATCCTCGTTAGCCATTTTTAAATTTAAATCATTATTGGTGTTGTTGTTTTTTTTTGCAGCCCTGGATTCTCAGCAAAGTACTGTACATACAGTATAATGGATGATTCAACTAATCAGGTTGTTCACTACGAGTTGGTGCAGGTCAGTGTACATGCAGATATTGTCACTAATTGATCAACATTTATATGTAATATGTTTTGTATTATTATTTTACTAACATTGTGTATTATTTTTAAAGGTGCTCTAAGCGGTCTCACACATTTTTTAGGCAAATTTTTTTTTTTTTTTTTTTACATGCAACAAACATCTCCTCAACACACTTTAAAAACACTTTAAAAAAAAAACATGTTCTCTGCAGACAGCCTAATCAACACAAACAGAGCGACCTGTAGCACAAAACATAACAGACTGTTCCAGCCAGTAACCGACTAGAATGATGTGGGGTGGGTTTGGGGGGTTAGTACACGGATTAGTTTAGAGAGAGGCTCTAGCTAGCCTCTGTTTTGTTTGATAATAATACAAAAATCAACAATTGGTTACGCCGACCGAGATCGATTAAAGCATCTTTTAATCTAATTAAGGAATGACATTTGTTTATAAAATTCAAGGTTACAGAAGCAGCAAGCTCTTTTGGCATGGAGCCCATAGGCTTTAAAAGAGGTCTAAACTCTCTTTTGGAAATGGGAATTGACATTGACGTGATGACTATGGACAGATCCCCATCTATAAGATAATTAGGGTTGATTATCCACAAATTCATCATGAGTTTGACATCTGGCACGTAGTGAAGGGTATACATCTTTCCATACTAATTCATACATATTTTTTTTATAACTTTTTTATTTCTTAACTACTGTTGTACAGAAAGGCGGCTTTGCATAAACTACAGTTTGACAATAATATAAACACTGTTTGTATGTACTAGGTTTACCCCACAATATAATATTGTATAATAAATAACTGTCATAATGTTTTGCAGGTTTCTTCAAGAAATTACTATCAGTTTCTAAAAAGAAAGAAAATGTAGACCTTCAGCCATGGATTAAAAGCATATGCAACCATTTGTGGTATGCATGTGCACCCTACAACATTGACCCAGAGTTTGTTATCTAATATTTATTTTATACATCTGATGTAGACAAACCCTTATCAAAAATGTCATTGTAAAAATGTTTTAAACAGGTTTTGACAGAAAAGTGGAAATCTCTGCTCCATCACATTTGCGGTTAACACAGGTGGGAAGAAAATGGACGTCAACAAACGTGTGCCCACGATGACCCCACCCATGACCAGCAAAGGAGGAAACGATGGCTACGAAAAGAGTCCACAGCCTTCCGCACACTTTCAACACTGGTTTTACATCCCAATCTGTTGAAGGACACGAGGCAAATGGTCCTCTTCAAGCACACAGGCAAGCTAATGCTAAAACAAATGGTTTAAAATTCATATGGATAGAGAATACCAAAAATTAGAAAATATTTCATAAAATTCATAGTTTTACAGATTTGATTATGAAATTTCTAATGAAGTTTTGTAAGACTTGTGGCTTTAGCTACACTGTGTTTTTAAACTCATATCCTACATCAACAATATTTTTAATACATTAAAAAATATGTTTCTAATATTTTTACTTTTGTTTTTATGTTTGAGCTTATATATCTCTAATTATGATTCCTGAACAGTAAACTTTGAAGTGTCAGCTTTGTGAACAAATGTTGATTATGTATCTAGTCAGAAAGAATCATGAGCAGAAACCTTTATTTTGGTTATGTCATTTCTGTCTCAATGCCAAAAAAATGGGGGGGACTGGTAAGGGGTTAAATGTTGAAAGTGAGACATTTTGAAATGTAGTGCCAAATATTGGCTCATTTTGGATTTCATGAGAGCTACACATTCCAAATGAAGTTGGGACAAGTAGCAATAAGAGGCCGGAAAAGTTAAATGTACATATAAGGAACAGCTGGAGGACCAATTTTTCAACTTATTAGGTAAATTGGCAACATGATTGGGTATAAAAAGAGCCTCTCAGAGTGGCAGTGTCTCTCAGAAGTCAAGATGGGCAGAGAATCACCAAATTTCCCCAGTGCTGTGGCAAAACATAGTCAAGCAATAACAGAAAGGAGTTTCTCTGAGAAACATTGCAAAGAGTTTGAAGTTATCATCATCTACGGTGCATAATATCATCCAAAGATTTAGAGAATCTGGAACAATCTGTGCGCACAAGGGTCAAGGCCGAAAAACAATACTGGATGCCTGTGATCTTCAGGCCCTTAGATGGCACTGCATCACATACAGAAATGCTACTATAAAAGAAATCACAACATGGGCTAAAGAATACTTCTAGAAAACATTGTTGGTGAACACAATCCACCGTGCCATTCACAATTGCCGGCTAAAACTCTATAGGTCAAAAAAGAAACCATATCTAACCATGATCCAGAAGCAAAGGTGTTTTCTCTGGGCCAAGGCTCATTTAAAATTGACTGTGGCAAAGGGGAAAACTGTTCTGTGGTCAAATGAATCAAAATTTGAAGTTCATTTTGGAAAACTGGGACGCCATGTCATCCGGAATAACGAGGACAAGGACAACCCAAGTTGTTATCAGTGCTCAGTCTAGAAGCATGCATCTCTGATGGTATGGGGTTGCATGAGTGCGTGTGGCATGGGCAGCTTACACATATGGAAAGGAACCATCAATGCTGAAAGGTATATCCAAGTTCTCGAACAACATATGCTCCCATCCAGACGTTGTGTCTTTCAGGGGAAAACCTGCATTTTCCAACATGACAATGCCAGACTACATACTGCATCAATTACAACATCATGGCTGCAAAGAAGAAGGATCTGTGTACTGAAATGGCCAGCCTGCAGTCCAGATCTTTCACCAATAGAAAACATTTGGTGCATCCAAATGACCATCAGTGACCAATTCTCCACACCGCAGACTCAGGACAACTTCACAATGACTGATGCACACAGTTTCTTCTCCTTCTCCCCACTCTCAGAGATGGACATTTCCAAACTTTTCCTGTCCAATCATCCTACCACTTGTCCACTTGATCTGATCCCCACTCACTTCCTTCAAGCGATCTCTTCTTCAGTCATACCTTCGCTTACTCACGTTATCAACTCTTCTCTTCACTCTGGAGCATTTCCCTCAGCATTCAAGCAGGCTCGGGTAAGCCCACTGCTCAAGAAACCATCTCTAAATCCAGCGCTTTTTGAAAACTACAGACCGGTATCCCTTCTTCCATTCATTGCAAAGACACTTGAGCGAGTTGTGTTCAACCAGCTTTCTATGTTCCTTGTACAGAACAACCTCCTGGACAGCAACCAATCTGGCGTCAAAAGTGGCCACTCAACTGAGACTGCTCTGCTCTCGGTAACTGAACCCCTGCGACTAGCAAGAGCAGCTTCAAAATCCTCAATACTCATCTTACTGGACCTGTCTGCTGCTTTTGACATTGTTAATCAACAGATTCTCCTGTCCACCCTCAGAAAGATGGGCATCTCTGCAACTGCACTCCTGTGGGTTAAGTCCTACCTCTCTGACAGATCCTTCAGTGTGTCTTGGAGGGGTGATGTTTCTAAGTCACAACACCTTGCTACTGAGGTTCCTCAAGGCTCAGTACTTGGACCACTTCTCTTCTCCATCTACATGACGTCATTAGGATCTGTCATTCAGAAGCATGGCTTTTCTTATCACTGCTACGCTGATGACACCCAACTCTACTTCTCATTTCAGCCAGATGACCCGACGGTAGCTGCTCGCATTTCAGCCTGTCTGAGTGACATTTCTAGCTGGATGAATGACCATCACCTTCAGCTTAACCTTACGAAGACAGAACTCCTGGTGATTTCAGCTAACCCTTTGCTTCATCACAACTTCTCTATACAGCTGGGTTCATCAACCATTACTCCTTCAAGGACAGCCAGAAACCTAGGAGTTGTGATGGATCATCAGTTAAGTTTCATAGACCACATTGCTACAACGATCCGGTCCTGCAGGTATGCCTTATACCACATTAGGAAGATTAGACCTTTCCCGTCAGAGCAAGCCACCCAACTTCTTGTCCAAGCTCTTGTTCTCTCCAGACTGGACTATTGTAATGCTCTCCTGGCTCTTCCTGCATGTACTGTCAAGCCTCTCCAATTGATCCAGAATGCAGCAACGAGGGTTGTCTTCAATGAGCCAAAAAAAGCTCACATTACTCCTCTCCACTTCAGGTTACACTGGCTACCAGTAGACGCTCGCATCAAATTCAAGGTACTGATGCTTGCCTACAAGACGACCACTGGCACGGCACCAACATACCTAAACTCACTGGTTAAATCTTATGTGCCCTCCAGAAGTTTGCGCTCTGCAAGTGAACAGCGCATTGTGGTGCCATCCCAAATAAGTTCAAAATCACTCTCACAGACCTTTTCCTGGACTGTGGCCAGCTGGTGGAATGACCTCCCAATCTCAATTCGTACAGCTGAGTCCTTAGTCATTTTCAAGAAACATCTAAAGACTCATCTTTTTGCCTGCACTTAACCAACTAATACTAGCACTTTTCCTTTTCTTGTCTTTTCATAAAAAAATAAAAATAAAAAAAAAACTTGGCTATGCGTTCTATATTAGACTAACTGAGACTTGTCATGGCCCTTGTATACTGTTGTTGTCCTCTTGTTGACCTGACTGCTTCTATTGTTCTCATTTGTAAGTCGCTTTGGATAAAAGCATCTGCTAAATGATTAAATGTTAAATGTAAATCATAAAGAGGAAGTTGTGACACAGAAGATCTGAGAGAGTTGAGCAACTAGAAGCCTGTATTAGACAAGAATGGGACAACATTCCTATTCCTAAAAAATCAACGATCAACTTGTCTCTTCAGTCCCCAGACGTTTGCAGACTGTTATAAAAAGAAGAGGGGATGTCACACAGAGGTAAACATTGCCATTTCCCAACTTTTTTGAGATGTGTTGATGCCATGAAATTTCAAATCAACTTTTTTTCCCCTTAAAATGATACATTTTCTCAGTTTAAACATTTGATATTTCATCTATTTTGTATTCTGAATAAAATATTGAAATTTGAAACTTCCACATCATTGCATTCTGTTTTTATTCACAATTTGAACAGCGTCGCACCTTTTTGGAATCGGGTTTGTATAAACATTAATTTTACTTTAAACTTGCATTACTTGCAGACGCAGCAAGTTCTTCACATCAATCACTGTGCAAATTTTCATACTCTGAACATTTATACAGTTATACATTCACACAGAAGAGCTGATATATGAGTTTGAGGAAGAAATACATTGTGAATAATCTTTTGTACTATTTTCATCATAACTAACTAAAAAGTGTGAAACAGACATTTTGAATATATATTACAGGTGCTGGTCGTATAATTAGAATATCATCAAAAAGTTTATTTATTTCACTTATTTCATTCTAAAAGTGAAACATGTATATTATATTCATTCATTACACACAGAATTATATATTTGTAATATATTGTTATGATATATTTGCGTTCCCAGGCCAGCCGGGAGACATAGTCCCTCCAGCGTGTCCTAGGTCTTCCGCGGGGCCTCCTCCCGGTGAGACGTGCCTGGAACACCTCCCTGGGAAGGCATCCAGGAGGCATCCGAAATAGATGCCCGAGCCACCTCAGCTGGTTCCTCTCGATGTGGAGGAGCAACGACTCTACTCTGAGTTCCTCCCGAGTGACTGAGCTTCTCACCCTATCTCTAAGGGAGCGCCCAGCCACCCGACGGAGAAAGCTAATTTCGGCCGCCTGTATCCAGGATCTTGTCCTTTCGGTCATGACACACAGCTCATGACCATAGGTGAGAGTAGGAACGTAGATTGACCGGTAAATCAAGAGCTTTGCCTTACATCTCAGCTCCATCTTCACCACGACAGACCGGTACAGCGACAGTCCCAGTGCACGCTGAAGGTCCTGGTCTGAGAAGGCCAACACGACAACATCATCTGCAAAAAGCAGCAACGAAATCGTATGGTCCCCAAACCGGACACTCTCCGGCCCTTGGCTGCGCCTAGAAATTCTGTCCATAAAAATTATGAACAGAACCGGTGACAAAGTGCAGCCCTGCCGGAGTCCAACATGCACCGGGAACAGGTCTGACTTACTGCCGGCAATACGAAGCAAGCTCTTGCTCCGATCGTACAGGGACCGAACAGCCCTAAGTAGGGCGCCGTCGACCCCATACTCCCGGAGCACCCTCCACAGGATGTCACGAGGAACACGGTCGAATGCCTTCTCCAAATCCACAAAACACATGTGGACTGGTTGGGCAAACTCCCATGAACCCTCCAGCACCCTGGAAAGGGTATAGAGCTGGTCCAGTGTTCCACGACCGGGGCGAAAACCACACTGTTCCTCCTGAATCCGAGGTTCCACTATCGGCCGAATTCTCCTCTCCAGTACCCTGGCATAGACTTTCCCGGGGAGGCTGAGAAGTGTGATCCCCCTATAGTTGGAACACACTCTCCGCTCCCCCTTCTTGAAAAGAGGGACCACCACCCCGGTCTGCCAGTCCAGAGGTACTGTCCCCAACCTACATGCGATGTTGCAGAGGCGTGTCAGCCAAGACAGCCCCACAACGTCCAGAGATTTGAGGTACTTGGGGCGGATCTCATCCACCCCCGGTGCCATGCCACCGAGGAGCTTTTTAACTACCTCGCTGACTTCAGCCCGGGTGATGGACGAGTTCTCCTCCGAGTCCCCAGCCACTGCTTCCTCAACGGAACACAAGTCGGTGGGATTGAGGAGATCCTCGAATTATTCCTTCCACCACCCGATGATATCCCCAGTTGAGGTCAACAGGTGCCCGTCTCTACTGTAAACAGTGTTGGTAGGGCACTGCTTCCCCCTCCTGAGGCGTTGAACAGATTGCCAGAATCTCTTCGAGGCCAACCGATAGTCTTTCTCCATGGCCTCACCGAACTCCTCCCAGGCCCGATTTTTGGCCTCCACAACTACCCGGGCTGCAGTCCGCTTGGCCTGCCGGTACCTGTCAGCTGCCTCCGGAGTCCCACAAGCCATCCAGGCCCGATAGGACTCCTTCTTCAGCTTGACAGCATCCCTTACTTCTGCTGTCCACCACCGGGTTCGGGGATCGCTGCCTCGACAGGCACCGGAGACCTTACGGCCACAGCTCCGAGCAGCCGCAGCGACACTGGAGGTGGAGAACATGGTCCACTCGGACTCAATATCTCTAGACTCCCTCGAGATCCTGTCGAAGCTCTGCCGGAGGTGGGAGTTGAAGATCTCTCTGACAGGGGGCTCGGCCAAACGTTCCCAACAGACCCTCACAGTACGTTTGGGTCTGCCGAGTCTGTCCAGCTTCCTCCCCCGCCATTGGATCCAACTCACCACCAGGTGGTGATCAGTTGACAGCTCTGCCCCTTTCTTCATCTGAGTGTCCAAGACATATGGCCCAAAGGTCTGATGACAAGACCACAAAGTCGATCATCGACCTCTGGCCTAGGGTGTCCTGGTGCCACATGCACTGATGGACACCCTTATGCTTGAACATGGTGTTCGTTATGGACAAACCGTGGTTAGCACAGAAATCCAATAACAGAACACCACTCGAGTTCAGGTCAGGGGGGTCGTTCCTCCCAATCACACCACTCCAGGTGTCACTGTCACTGCCCACGTGGGCGTTGAAGTCCCCCAGTAGAACGACAGAGTCTCCATTCGGAGCACTTTCCAGCACCCGTCCCAGAGACTCCAAGAGGGCCGGGCAGTCCGCACTGCCGTTCGGCCCGTAGGCACAAACAACAGTGAGAGACCTATCCCCGACTCGAAGGCGCAGGGAAGCGACCCTCTCGTTCACCGGGCTGAACTCCAACACATGGCGGCTGAGCTAGGGGGCTGTTAGCAAACCCACTCCAGCCCTCCGCCTCTCACCATGGGCAACTCCAGAGTGGTAGAGAGTCCAGCCTCTCTCAAGAAGTGTGGTTCCAGAGCCCAAGCGGTGCGTGGAGGTGAGCCCGACTATCTCTAGTTGGTACCTCTCGACCTCCCGCACAAGGTCAGGCTCCTTCCCCGCCAATGAGTTGACATTCCACATCCCTAAAGCCAGATTCCGTGTCCAGAGATCGGGTCGTCGGGGGTCTCGCCTACGACTGTCACCCGATCCACTATGCACCGGCCCCTTACCCTCCCTCCTGCAGGTGGTGAGCCCACAGGAGGGCGGCCCCACGTCACTCCTTCGGGCTGAGCCCGGCCGGACCCCATGGGGGAAGGCCCGGCCACCAGGCGCTCGCATATGAGCCCCAACCCCGGGCCTGGCTCCAGGGTGGGGCCCTGGCTGCGCCACGCCGGGCGACGTCACGGTCCTCGATTTAAATGTTGACATAAGGGGTTTGTGAACTGTTCTTACTCTGGCCCATCACCAAGGACCTGTTTGCCTTTGGAGACCCTACCAGGAGCATATACCCCCAGACAACATAGCTCCCAGGATCATTCGGGTACTCAAACCTCTCCACCACGATAAGGTGACAGTTCAAGGAGAGGTTCTGACAACAAAATTAGAATATAACTTAAGACCAACACAAAGAAAGGACTTTTAGGAATCTTGGCCAAGTAAAAAGTATAAAAATGAAAAGTATGAGCATGTACAGCACTCAATACTTAGTTGGGGCTCCTTTTGCCTGGATTACTGAAGTGCAGGTGTTATGAGAGCCCAGGACGCTCTGATAGTGTCAACTTTAAAATGCCCACGCATAGCGGCATGGGGACTTCTTCAGGGCATAGTGAAGCAGATAAAAGACTAATCTTATAATGACAAAAACACACAGGTGCTGACAATCAGTATTGAAGGTCTGCAGGTAATTACTAGGATACGCCTCTCACAACGTTCTCAGCACTAAAGCTGTTAGTCATAATAATAAACAGAAACACAGGCAACAGATAGCATGCGTATATATTCATGCATACATTGCTAGGGCACACCTCTCACATGGTTCTCAACACTGAAGCTGCTGGTCACAACAATAAACAAAGAAGCAACAAATAGCATGCACATACATTCATGCATATATTACTAGGGCACACCTCTCACATAATTCTCAGCAATTTATTATTGTGACTAATAGCTTTAGTGCTGAGAATGGTGTGAGAGGCGTGTCCTAGTAATTACCTGCAGACCTTCAATACTGATTGTCAGCACCTGTGTGTTTGCTTCTACCTGTGTGTCTTTGTCATTATAAGATCAGTTTTTTATCTGCTTCACTATGCCCTGAAGAAGGCCCCATGCCATGTGGGCATTTTAAAGTTGTCCATTTAGGACATGTCATTTTTGCAATAAAGAAATTTTAACTATGGAGTGCCTCGGCTATCAGAGATTTCTTTTTCTCTACACTGCCTCTTAAGATGTTCTACCTTGGACCGAAGAGCACCCAAATCAAACTTAAAAGGGATTGAGCACGCCATTCATTTTGAATCTAAACAGTATCTTTGTGGTCACTACAAGGTTGACTTTCGTTGGCTTGCTGCTCCACTTGAAGAAGTGAGTGTCCCTGTTCAATTTGTGATTACTGACAGTGACTACGTTTACATGCAGCCAATAACCCGTTCAAAACCGGGATATTAGCAATAACTCAGTCGCGCACGGCCATGTAAACACCGGCAAAAACCCGGATATGCTCATATCCCGAGTACCCCTTTTCTAACCCGAATATTTGGTCTTGTAAACGCGTTTCGGCATATCCCCGTCAAAATGTGTGTTCTGCGCATGTTCTATTCGCAAGGAATCTTGGTCTTTTGAGTAGAGACGGCGCATGAAAAAAACCCGAGAATATAATGTCTTTTATTGACGGCAGAAAGTACAGAGATAGTGAGATTTACAAGAAGGTGGCTGAAAAGTTTGTACGGACGGGTTTGACCAAATCAAGCACCGCTGGAAGATGCTGAAAATGGCATACTTCAAGGCGAAGAAACAAAACAGTACAAGCGGGTCCGACCCGTCTTTTTTCCCCCAGTTCGACATAATGGATGAGATTTTGGGGAATAGGCCCATCACTACTGCCGAAAACAGCGGGGTAGATGTCGGCTTTGAGGACGAACAGGAACAGTTACCTGACAACCAAGGTAGGTTAGCTCGCCTTATCTGAGCAAAATAGCTACGTAACTAAGGTCAATTGTTATAATAAATAGTAATGCTACTCATTAGTTCCACAACTGCTGCCTACCCATATACAAAAGAAATATATTTGAAATATATTTTCAGTATAAATTTTGGAATATATGCAAATATTTGACATTGGCCCAATAAATATTTTTCACACTTAACATCATATATTTTTGTTATATTTCAGAATATATTGCCCGTCTGATGGCTGTGGCTGCACTGTTATTGGCCCTATTGGCCTGTGACACAGGCTGTGGAAATTGCCTTCCTGCAGATGTTGCCTCCTCTGCCCATCTGGGATTAACATGTTTCTTCTCCATTTCACAAAATTGAATGTTGCTACCATGTATGGCGTAAATGCAATGTAATGGTAATGGTGCTACATATAACATTATCCAGAGAAACAAATGTTAATGATAAATCCCCTGTTATGTTTGTACTGGCTACTGTATACAGGCCACCAGGGCACCATAGAGACTTTTTTAAAGAGTTTGGTGATTTTACATCCAAGTTAGTTCTGGCTGCAGATAAAGTTTTAATAGTTGGTGATTTTAATATCCATGTCGATAATGAAAAAGATGCATTGGGATCAGCATTTATAGACATTCTGAAATCTATTGGTGTTAGACAACATGTTTCAGTACCTACTCATTGTCGAAATCATACTCTAGATTTAATACTGTCACATGGAATTGATGTTGATAGTGTTGAAATTATTCAGCCAAGTGATGATATCTCAGATCATTATTTAGTTCTGTGCAAACTTCATATAGCCAAAATTGTAAATTCTGCTTCTTGTTACAAGTATCGAAGAACCATCACTTCTACCACAAAAGACTGCTTTTTAAGTTATCTTCCTGATGTATCCAAATTCCTTAGCATATCCAAAACCTCAGAACAACTTGATGATGTAACAGAAACTATGGACTCTCTCTTTTCTAGCACTTTAAATACAGTTGCTCCTTGACGCTTAAGGAAGGTTAGGGAAAACAGTTTGACACCATGGTATAATGAGCATACTCGCACCCTAAAAAGAGAAGCCCGAAAAATGTAGCGCAGCTGGAGGAAAACAAAACTAGAGGTATTTCGTATTGCTTGGCGGGAAAGTAGCATATCCTGCTAGATCTGATTACTTTTCTTCTCTTTTTAGAAGAAAACAAACATAACCCCAGGTATTTATTCAATACAGTGGCTAAATTAACGAAAAATAAAGCCTCAACAAGTGTTGACATTTCCCAACACCACAACAGTAATGACTTTATGAACTACTTTACTTCTAAAATCGATACTATTAGAGATAAAATTGCAACCATTCAGCCGTCAGCTACAGTATCACATCAGACAGTGCACTATAGACCCCCTGAGGAACAGTTCCACTCATTCTCTACTATAGGAGAGGAAGAATTGTATAAACTTGTTAAATCATCTAAACCAACAACATGTATGTTAGACCCTATACAATCTAAGCTCCTAAAAGAGGTGCTTCCAAAAGTCATAGGTCCTCTTCTGAGTATTATTTATTCCTCATTTTCATTAGGATATGTCCCCAAAACCTTCAAACTGGCTGTTATTAAGCCTCTCATAAAAAAACACAACTTGACCCCAAAGAACTTGTTAATTATAGACCAATCTCGAAACTCCCTTTTCTGCCCAAGATACTAGAAAAGGTGGTATCCTCACAATTATATTCCTTCTTAGAGAAAAATGGTATATGTGAGGATTTCCAGTCAGGATTTAGACCGTATCATAGTTACAAATGATCTGCTCTTATCATCTGATCGTGGGTGTATCTCTCTATTAGTTTTATTGGATCTTAGTGCTGCGTTTGACACAATTGACAACAGCATTCTTTTGCATAGACTTGAACACTTTGTTGGCATCAGTGGAAGTGCATTAGCATGGTTTAGATCGTACTTATATGACCGCCATCAGTTCGTAGCAGTGAATGAAGATCGCAGTGAACATATCAATCACAAGTGCAGTATGGAGTACCTCAAGGCTCAGTACTAGGGCCGCTACTCTTCACGCTTTATATGTTACCCTTGGGAGATATCATCAGGAAACATGGTGTTAGCTTTCACTGTTATGCTGATGATAGTCAGCTCTATATTTCTTCACGGCCCGGTGAAACACACCAATTTGAAAAACTAATGGAATGCATAGTCGATATAAAAAATTGGATGAAGAGTAATTTCTTACTGCTAAATTCAGAAAAAACAGAGGTGTTAATTATAGGGCCTAAAAACTCTGCTTGTAATAACCTAGAACACTGTCTAAGACTTGATGGTTGCCCTATCAATTCTCCGTCATCAGTTAGGAACCTAGGTGTGCTACTTGATCGCAATCTTTCCTTAGAAAGCCACGTTTCTAGCATTTGTAAAACTGCATTTTTCCATCTCAAAAATATATTTAAATTACGGCCTATGCTCTCAATGTCAAATGCAGAAATGTTAATCCATGCATTTATGACTTCAAGGTTAGACTATTGTAATGCTTTATTGGGTGGTTGTTCTGCATGCTTAGTAAACAAACTACAGCTAGTCCAAAATGCAGCAGCAAGAGTTCTTACTAGAACCAGGAAGTATGACCATATTAGCCCAGTCCTGTCATAGCTGCACTGGCTCCCTATCAAACATCGTATAGATTTTAAAATATTGCTTATTACTTATAAAGCCCTGAATGGTTTAGCACCTCAGTATTTGAATGAGCTCCTTTTACATTATACTCCTCTACGTCCGCTATGTTCTCAAAACTCAGGCAATTTGATAATACCTAGAATATCAAAATCAACTGCGGGTGGCAGATCCTTTTCCTATTTGGTGCCTAAACTCTGGAATAACCTACCGAACATTGTTCGGGAGGCAGACACACTCTTGCAGTTTAAATCTAGATTAAAGACCCATCTCTTTAACCTGGCATACACATAACATACTAATATGCTTTTAACATCCAAATCCGTTAAAGGATTTTTAGGCTGCATTAATTAGGTAAACTGGAACCGGAAACACTTCGCATAACATCTACCTTCTGCATCATTAGAAGAATGGCATCTACGCTAATATTTGTCTGTTTCTCTCTTGTTCCGAGGTCACCGTGGCCACCAGATCCAGTCTGTATCCAGATCAGAGGGTCACTGCAGTCATCCGGATCCAGTACGTATCCAGACCAGATGATGGATCAGCACCTAGAAAGGACCTCTACTGCCCAGAAAGACAGCGGAGACCAGGACAACTAGAGCCCCAGATACAGATCCCCTGTAAAGACCTTGTCTCAGAGGACCACCAGGACAAGATCACAGGAAACAGATGATTCTTCTGCACAATCTGACTTTGCTGTAGCCTGGAATTGAACTACTGGTTTCGTCTGGTCAGAGGAGAACTGACCCCCAACTGAGCCTGGTTTCTCCCAAGGATTTTTTCTCCATTCTGTCACCGATGGAGTTTCGTGCCTTGCCGCTGTCGCCTCTGGCTTGCTTAGTTGGGGTCACTTCATCTACAGCGATATCATTGACTTGATTGCAAATAAATGCACAGACACTATTTAACTGAACAGAGATGACATCACTAAATTCAATGATGAACTGCCTTAACTATCATTTTGCATCATTGAGACACTGTTTTCCAAATGAATGTTGTTCAGTGCTTTGACGCAATGTATTTTGTTTAAAGCACTATATAAATAAAGGTGATTGATTAATTGAATGTGTAATGGAAATCACTGCGCTTCAACAGAACACGAAAACGAGATTTCAGTCGACCAAATGCTATCTCAATACTTGTTCTAGCAGAACTCAAATACACATTGAAGGATTCCTCCTGTGGTGTCAGCCTTGGAGACTGCAGATAGCCCTTCATTAGCCAGGGCATAAGCGGGTAGGCAGGATCTCCCAGTAGAAAAAAATCCACATCCTGCCCCTCAATCTGCACTGCTCTCTAAATGGGACATTGAGATATAAATATTAGTGTCAGAAATTATGTCATCACACATTTTAATTTTGTCACAAGTATAAAATCTAAAACTCTGGTTTAATAAAATTAATAGAAAATTAATAACATGCCTCTTACATTTAACAACCAAACAAGATTTCAAATGCTGTTTTCATGCATTACCTACCTTTTGGAAGGAGTGGGCATTCTGGAACAGATGGGACTGCCTGAGTGCATTGGCGTCATGCGCAGAACCTGGCATTTTGCAGCTCACATTCCAGAAGCTATGGAAAATCATCACAGTGAATCAAAGTGTAATTGGGGCTGCTTGATTATGGCAAAAATTATAATCCCAATTCTTTCAGGTCAATAATGAGATCATAATTATTTGAACATGAAGCATGTGATATTTTTTTTTAAACTTCTATATTTCTTTTTAACAGTGGACCTCCTTGAACTCTAATTTCAAAAACTTTGTAAAACATTCAATAGATGCTAAGGAGGGGTTCTATTATAGCTTAGTGGAGTATGTCTGTCAACATTATACAAATTATTATCATTAAAAACTTAAATATAAAAGCTGGGAATGGCAAAACACTTACCAGTATTTGTCATCACATACTCCCTGGAGGATATAGGAGGGCCATCCCTTCCTATTTATGAAGTCCCTGTAGCCATCACTTGGAGGCAAACAAGGGATGTGACATCCCATCCCACAAAATAAGTTTACACAGAGCAGTGTAGCCTAAACACATAGTACAGTTCACATTTAGCCTACTTTTAGAAAACTGCACTGAAATGATCAAGACAGAAGAGCAGGAAATATTTTTACCTATGATTTGAGGAATGGAGTGGGTCCGTTCGAATCTTTCTGCAATGGCACATGCCTCCTCCAAAGTGCGTACTCTAATAAGTGTTTTAATGACAGAGTCGACCATTCCGTGGCAAAATAAATACACCATCTTCTTCACGGTGCTCTTGTGCACTCCGAATTGGTTTGCGATCACACCATACTCTGCGCAGCTTGCTAGTTTGTATAGCACCATGGCAACACACATCCCTGTAGGCACTGGTGTGCGAATGGTTACTTCACAGGGCTCCATCACTCTCTCCATCATACAGCAAAGTTTAACAAAAGATTGGCGTGACATGTCACGCCAGTCCGTGTTGGTGAACTCCATCATTACGACCCGTTACCACCAGTCCTGACTTGCCACCTTCATCCAGAGTGTCCTGGGGGCTCTGGTGGTAACGGGTATCATGGATATGTGTGGCACAGCTCCAGCTACATTTCCCATCTCTTGCTCAATTTCTCTTCTATTAATAAAGACCATGAGGCACAGTAGTGTCCAGTGCTGCTGGTGGATCAGTTCCAGCGCCAAAGCGCAAACAAAGACTATCGCTATCTGCCCCAAACTATTCATTATCCGCCTGCTGTTGCTGTTGTTGTCTTTGGATAAAGGAAGAATAATCGGAAATGACGCATATTGCTTCTTAATGTTGTCCGTACGTCCAGACGCTAACTGTGCGTCGCCGTTTACATTGGGATATTTGCGACTGATTACACATTTCATGTATACAGGAGTAACTCTCTCTGTTCACGTATGTAAACGGCTTATCCCGAATGTTTCAGAAACCCGAATAGTGACCTTAACCCGACCATAACCCAAATTTTAACAGCTTGTAAACGTAGTCAGTGTCACAAAATATGACTGATACAATAACAAACTCCTTTTCATACTCCACTGAAGAGGGCAAACACATGGTGGTATCTGACTGGCAGAAGTTTCTCCACATGAGGTGGAAGACCAGGATTATTTATATTCTGATTTGAAGAGACTATCTGAGATAGACATTCGACTACATTGGCATACCATAACCTTGTCGGACTATTGGAGAGAAAAACGCATTCCAAGGGGGCTGTGCATCAAGAAATTTCACTCTTTTGGTATAGAGCAGGGATCCTCAAATCTGGACCTCAAGGTCCACTATCCTGCCGAGTTTGGCTCTAACCTTAATCAAACACACCTGAGCATGCTAATCAATGTCTTTGAGATTATTAGAAAATCACAGCCAGGTGGCTTTGATCAGAGTTGGAGCCAAAATCTGCAGTGCATTGGACCTACAGGGCAAGATTTGAGAAAGGGGGGTATAGAGGATGTTGCTTTCCGAGAGAATTGGGAGGCCATCCTAAATAAATGCTCTCTTGAGCTCATTTTGTTAATCATCGAGAAAACAAAAAAAGAAGAGAACAAGTGCAAGAGAGAATACGTGAACTGAAAGAAGAGACATCAAAAGTTGAAGATGACATACAAACAATCCCATTTGAAGATAAATTGAAAGAAAGCTTGGAAAAATTTACTATGGAGTTAAAACAGTATAAGCTGAAAAAATTCAAAAGGAATGAGAGAGACTACAAAGGTGGCAACGTCTACCAATGGAAAGAAACTACAACAATTTGTGTCCTTCAACCTAAGTACAAGTGGAGAGGCATCTGATGTTATACACATGTCCAACAATTTTTTGGAGGACCAAACACACTCAACAGCTCGAGGTCGACAATCGATTTGGAAGGGAGGAGGAAGAAGAAAAAAAAAACAGAAGAGGGAGAGGTCGGTCAAGTTCTTCAAAAACCACGTTGGAATCTTCGAAACCAAAAGAAGAATGCACGGTAATTAATATCTCTAAATATATATTAACTCAAGACTGTGAATGTGCTATCAAAAGGATTGACTTTTTCCCCTACAAGTAAAGCTAATGCATTTAAAACTAAGGTGGACCTTTTTAGGTCCTACAGAAACCTTCATTTTTAGGTATGGTACCATCAGTCAAATAAACTCTTGAATAGCACACCTGAATTGAACTTTGATACCACTCATGATGCCAAGAGACATTTTAAGCCTAAGTCAAACTTTATGCCTATGAGTTCTAATCACACCTTGATTGCTTTTGCCAAAAAGGTTTCTCATGACGTAGACAATATGTTTGACAAAAGACAGAACAGAATAAAACACAATCTTTCAAAACGCGAAATAGATGCACTGAATTCTCTAACAAAGAATGAGCAGATAATAATAAAGCCTGCTGACAAAGGGGGTGCAGTTGTAGTAATGGATAAATGTTCACATATTATTGAAGCACAAAGATAACTAGGAAATAATATGTATTATGAACAATTGCAGAGAAATCCAATTGTAAAAATGAAAAACGAACTGAGGGACATTTTATCCTTTGGTAGAGACCAAAAATGGATATCAGACAATGAATTTACATTTCTAATGAATGAGAATCCTCAAATGCCATGTTTCTACATGTTGCCAAAGATCCATAAGAATTTGGAACAACCTGAGGGTAGACCCATTATCTTCGGCAATGGATCTTTGACTGAGCCCTGCTCCCAGTTTGTGGACTTTTTTTTATAAAACCTCTAGTGCGGGATCTCCCTTCTTTCATTGAAGACACTACTGATGTGCTATGTAAACTTATGAATATCACAAATGTCAAAAATTGTTATTTGGTGACTCTAGATGTAGCCTCCCTATATACCAATATTGACCACCAGCAAGGCCTATCAGCCTTAAAACATTATTTGTTACATAGGTCAGAGACATCAACACCCAACCATTTTTTACTTTCTCTCACAGAATGGATTTTACATAATAATGTGTTCCTCTTCCAAGACGATTTCTTTAGACAGTTCAAGGGCACAGCGATGGGCGCATGTTTTGCTCCTAATTATGCCAATTTATTTTTAGGTCACTGGGAAGAGCAATACATATATAATCGATCTAGTAACAAATTCTGTGGCAAGATAGTATTTTGGGGACGCTTTATTGATGATATCCTCTTTGTTTGGTCTGGGACTGAGGAAGAACTTTTGCAGTGTCATGAGTACATCAATACAACTAACCCTAATATAAAACGATCAATTGAACATTAAAAAACATTTATTAATTTTTTGGACTTGACTATCTCCATAGATGACAATAATCTTTTGCACGCAACAATATATAGGAAAAGGACAGACAGAAACACTTTATTGAGGGCTGACAGCTTCCATCTAAGGAGCCTGAAAGATAACATTCCTTTTGGACAATTTTAGCGTCCTAGACGCATCTGCAATAATGACTCTGATTTTGAATTGCAGGCTCAAGATATGACATTAAGGTTCAGGGCTAGGGGCTACTCACCAATTATAATAGAAAAAGCAATAATAAAAGCATGCTCCACAACACGCTCTTATCTACTAAAGAAAAAAAGCGGAGGAAAGACATGGCTAAAAACAACTCTAGACCTGTCTTTGTTACCCAATATAGTAGTAGTGCCTCTGAAATGAAACAAATAATTAAGTCCAATTGGGGGTTAATTCAAAGTGATTCCATTCTGAAAGACGTTTTTCCAGAGCCGCCTATGACTGTGTTCAAGAAGGCACCATCCATAAGGGACAAACTTGTAAGAAGTTACCTTCCAGGTCCTAGACAAAAAAAATGGCTAGAAAAAGGGTTGTGGGGAACCTATAGGTGTGGATCTTGCAGTCATTGTGAGGGTGTCATTCAAAGTAAGACTTTTTGTGATCTGAGAACGCAGAGAGAATTTAAGACTAATGTTTTTATTAACTTTAACTTTGAATATGTGGTCTACCGCCTACAATGCCCATGTGGGTGATTCTATGTGGGCAGAACTAAAAGAAAACTAAAAGAGCTGTTTTATGGACACAAATGTGCAATTAGAGTCAATAACGAAGATTACCCTATGGCCAAACATTATAAAGAAATACACCGTAGTGACCCTTCATCTTTGAGAATCCAGGGCATTGAAATTATTTTAAAAAACAATACGTGGAGGTGATTATTTTAAAACAGTTATTGCAACGTGAAACCTAACCCTAAAGCAATGGACTATCCAGGATTAAATGAGGAGATAGATTATAGACCTTCTTGTGATTTTGTAATATTGTTCTTTCCTGTAACTACTCTCTTCATATGTATATGTGTATTCATATGTATGCATGAAGGTGTAAGCATGAATATATGCATGCTACCTGTTGCTTATGTTTTTGCTTACATTGTGACTAACAGCTTTCTTGCTGAGAATGATGTGAGAGGTGTGCCCTAGCAATGTATGCATGAATATATATATATATATATATATATATGCATGCTATCTGTTGCCTGTGTTTTGGTTTATTATTGTGACTAATAGCTTTAGTGCTGAGAACGGTGTGATAGGCGTATCCTAGTAATTACCTGCAGACCTTCAATACTGATTGTCAGCACCTGTGTGTTTGCTTCTACCTGTGTGTCTTTGTCTTTATAATATCAGTTTTTTACCTGCTTCACTATGCCCTAAAGAAGGCCCCATGCCGCGTGGGCATTTTAAAGTTGTCCATTTAGGATATGTCATTTTTGCAATAAAGACATTTTAAGTATGGAGTTCCTCGGCTATCAGAGATTTCTTTTTCTCTACACTGCCTCTTAAAAGAAATAAACATTTAAAATATATCAGTCTGTGGGTAATGAATGAATATAATCTACAAGTTTCACTTTTTGAATGAAAGTGGTTAAATAAATCAACTTTTTGATGATATTCTAATTATATGACCAACACCTCTACATTATACATTGGATAACAAGACTCTAGATATGCAGACCACAGCACATTTTTATCAAGCTTTCTCAAAGTGCCATTTTAGTCTTAAGTGCTGAGAATTCATTAAATGTATTGCTACTTTCAAACTAAAGTATAAAAGCAAGTTATCAAATTTCTTAACACTAAGAGTCTCGCTGTCTCCCTGTTAAGACAGCTCAAATGATCTCTCAAGCTGTGACTGATGATGATGGCGGGCTACATGACGTACTCCGCATTTATTTTTCTATTTTTTGTTAGTTTGTCCTGTCATTAGTTATATCCCTGCAATTAGTTTCACCAGAGATTAATTGCTGGGCATTCGGCACTACACTTCACCCCATATATTACCAGTTTTGGACTATTGTGATGTTTCACCGAACATAGTAGTTAGCGGAGCCACTTTGCTGATCAAGCGCTTCAGGATTCCGAATGGGGAAAGAAGGCCGGTGCCCTTGTGTAGCTCAGGTAGCGCTGAGGTAGGGAGCTGTTCTGAGCGGATTGCGACACAGAATCAACGGGGAACTCGCATGGCAGTGGGACATGCTTTTACATCTACGAAAGATGGTGTACAAATGTAACAGTGTTAAAGGAGCTGAGCTTTCCTGATAAAAAACATTAGAAAATGTACATTGAGTTAATTTCAAGACGTTTGATAGTCTTAGGTTACACTCTACACTCTCTCTCTCTCTCTCTCTCTCTCTCTCTCTCTCTCTCTCTCTCTCTCTATATATATATATATATATATATATATATATATATATATATATATATATATATATATATATATATATATATATATATATATATATACCCAGATTAAATTCTAAATATTTTCATTTCAGTTCATTCTGGGTAAAAAAAATATAATAAAAATCCTTCAGGTTCCATATGCAGAGAGGAATGAGAGCGCTCCATCATTTAGAAATAATTCTTATTACCTTCTTATTATTCTTGATTATTTCAAAACTGCTAACACTTTGGCAAAGACTGGGACCTAGAGAAAGCAGAGACTGACAACACAAGCAGTGCATTCTTGGTCTCCGGGACCAAGGCAGGGAACACAGAGAGTTCATAAACGGCCTCCATAGCAGTGACCGGACAGAACAAGAGTTCACAGGTTGATAACACTGATATCTCTGGAGGATCTTCAGTGGATGCTGCCACCTCTGGAAGTTCTACAGTGGTACCTACAGAAAACAGGAAGGTCATTAATAGTCTTTTTAGCAGGGCAGGAACAAGGTTCATCAATTGTTCCTTTGACAGTGACTTAATGGGATGAATGTGAGTTGCCACCTCGGAAGGTTCTGCAGTATTAGCTGCAACCTCTGGAGAAGTATAGTGGATGCTGCACCTCTAGAATTTAATTGGTGAAATACAACATAAATCAATACCCATCATGGGAAGCACTTCAGACTGGGAAATCAGTTCCTGCACAGAAGGGGTTGATCGTGCTGGTTTTGGGATACCAGCTGCTCTTACGGACAGCAGTGGTGGATCCTCCATGCTGGATGCCAGTCTGGGATACAGATGAGCTGACCTCCAGACTCTGGGTGCAACAGGCAAGACGTGATGAGACTCTGGAAGTTCAGCTGAGATGTGACGAGACTCTGGAAGATCAACGGTGACTCGACGAGACTCTGGAAGATCAACGGTGACTTGACGGGGTGTTGTTGTATCCACTTTGTGACTAAGCTCTGCTTACACTGCTATATTTTGAGTTTGCTCTTGTGCAGCCACCATTTCACAAATGAGTATGATGTCAGGTTCCTCCTCCGTGACACCCACAGTAAACAAAGAGCCAACAAACAACAACGCATAGTCCAGGAACTAACAGAGTGATGAATGCAGACCCTCATGTCTAATGTAGCTGGTGAGGTGGCAATTATTAGAGGGCGTGGCCAGGTAGGTAGAGGGTTTTTAAGCGGGCACCTCTAGGGAGGCCTACAGAGGAGGTCCAATCTGTTGTGTGGAATTGTGCTGTTTGGTAGCCTTCCCTGGTGTGTCGGTGTACAGACGTGGTCTGATTGAGAAGGTAGGCCAAGCAAATATTGATTGTTTTTGTACGAAACTCGTTTCATATTTATGAAGACTTTTATTAAATTAGGGGATTGTTTTAATGCAGACGCCAAATAGTGTGTATTTGTAGGCCGCTGGTCACAAATAAGTTGATCACTGTTGTTCTTGAGTTTGTTTTGGTTCTTGATTTCCAGTATTGATTTTCAATATTCTAGCCAGTACCGATAGGTGTGCGCTGAATGCCTCCAGCGCTATGTTGTATAGATGTTGTGAATTGTACTGGCTAGTGGGGTGTTTCCTCTTTTTATTTTTTTCTTGTTTGAACCTCACTTCCCAGCCTCATGTTGCCAGCCAACTCTTGTACTCTTTGTACTATATTGATGCTTTAAATCACACAAACTACTTATTTGCATGATACTTAAGTTTGCAGTGGAGTTGATTTCTTGGTGTTGGTCTGAGTATGTTTTATTTTTATTTAATATGATTTTGGGGTTTGTGTCATTTACTTTGTAACTTTACTTGGAATTGTGGTGTGTGCTAAAGTTGGGATTGTATAAGGGTCCATAAGAGGTTGGCTGGCTATTTACATCATTTCATTTGGTATTAAAGGAATTGCGAAGTGGATAGTTTCTTTTTTTTTTTTTTTTTCTTTTTTGGTGTATTTGGCAGGGAAGAACAGCGATTGGCTTGTGGGACGACTGCTGGTGACGACATTGCCATAACTGCAGCAGACCAATCCAGAGGAGCTGCAGCAACTACGAGGGCAGTTGGAGCAACTGCGACTTGAAAATGAAAGATTAAGACGACCTCATGAAGCTGGAGGTTCATCAAGTGTTGCATTGAGTTCAGCCTTAGAAGAAAATGGGCTATATATGTGCCTAGAGAAAGAAAATGTTCAAATTTCTCTGGTAAACTGTCTCCTGTTTCTCTTTCTCTGGAGGATTAGACTGAAGAGGTGGAGAGTTGTATTAGAGGGAGACATATGTCTGAATTAGACAAAGCCATATAGCAAGATATTGTGTAACCAATATGCAAACTAGGGCATTGCCTGCTCCAGGTGCTAGTGGGGGGTAGTTGTGGAGTCTGTCTCGTCGGCGGAAAACTAGAGCCCTCCAGTATGCAGATCCACACACTGGAGATGAGGACATTAGGCTCAAGTGATTCTCAAGCTTTTTTCCAACATTAATTGTTAAAATGGGAACGGTTGATGTGTTGTGCTTGTTGGACACAGGGTCTATGATTACCACCGTAACAGAGAGTTATTTTAACCATTATTTTTCAGATTTGGGGAAAGGTGGTCTCTGAGACTGTGCATGGTTGGCATTGAAAGCTGCAAATGGGATGGATATTCCATGTGTGGGGTATGTAGAACTTGATGTCAGTTTATTTAGGGTAACATTACCTAGGAAAGGAATTTTCATTGTAAAAGATGCCTGTTCCCCTAGTATGTATGCTCAGAAGGAGAAGATTCCAGCTGTGTTGGGCATGAATATTATCGGAGAGTGCTGTGTTAATTTAATTAATGAAAATGGTACTGAGCTTTTTCAGATTCCCCAAATATGAGCAGCTACCCCAGCATGGAAACAGGCACTCCGCTGTTGTCAAAAAAATCGAGGCGGTCTCAAATTCTTCTGAATTTAAGGTGATAGTTCAGCGAAAAAATCCTCTCTGTGTTGATGCAGGTACCATGACCATGGTTCCGGTGACCTGTCCCCAGTTTTCAGATGCTGTGATAGAATTTCTTTTAGAACCTTTGGGGCCAGAGGAAAATACCCTTCCAGAGGGTTTGCTGTTATCTCCCTCTTTGGTATATGCAGAAAGGGGGTTAGTGTATGCACCCATTGTTAATGTAGGTAGTATGGTGGTATGGGTGGCACCATGTCGTATTATAGGTAAAGTCCAAGTGGTGAAAGTGGATACTGCCCCAGGGCCTACATTACAAATATGTCCTGAAAATGTGTATAGTGCTCAGGTATCTGTTCAGGTAGCTGAGCAGTTGTCCAGTGGTGTCATTGACCTTCCTTCCTGCAAGGGACTTACTGAACAGGAATCAGAGCTGGCAAAGCAACTATTAAATATCAGGTCATTTTTTTCCATGACTGAGGGCGATATAGGGTGTACTGCTCTGATTAAACATGAGATTCCGTTGGAAGATAATAAACCAGTGAGACACCCATATAGACTAATTCCTCCCTCCCAGTATGAGTCCGTAAGGGCTCATATTCAACAGCTTTTGGACAGTAAGGTGATAAGGGAGAGTAGTTGTCCTTACTCATCCCCGATTGCCCTGATGCAGAAGCAGGATGGAACCATTAGGATGTGTGTTGACTATCGTCATTTGAATTCGAAAACTAGAAAGGACGCTTATCCACTGCCAAGAATTGAATAGTCTTTGGATGCTCTGACTGGGGCAAGGTGGTTCTCCACCTTAGATTTAGTAAGTGGGCATAATCAGGTTGAGGTAGCAGAGGCAGACAAGGCAAAGACAGATTTTGTACTCCATTTTGGTACTCCAGTTGTTCGAATTTAACTGTATGCCCTTTGGGCTGTGTAATGCCCCAGGAACATTCCAAAGACTCATGGAACAGCTGTTTGGGGATAGGCAGTTCTCTTCTTTGCTTTTGTATCTGGATGATATAAATGTATTTTCCTCTTCTGTACAGGAGCATTTGTCACGGCTGGAGGAGATGTTTAAGCGATTGCAGTAGGAAGGTCTAAAGATTAAATTGAGCAAATGCAGTTTTTTTATAAAAAAAAAGCAGGTGAATTATTTGGGGCACCTAGTGTCTGAGCAGGGGGTTTCTACAGACCCTGACAAAGTGGCAGCAGTAAAAGAATGGAGTCGTCCAACACACTTGGCAGAGCCTCTTTCATTTTTAGGTTTTGCCAGCTATTATTGCCGGTTTATTGATTTGCTAAGCTGGCCAGGCCTCTTCACGAATTGGTAACAAGATTGAGTGGTTCTACAAGAAAGGGTAAGACCTCAAGGCTACCGTTAGCTTCTGAGTGGGATGCAGAGTGTGATAGCGGTTTCCAAACATTAAAGACAAAGCTGGTTATGGCACCTGTGCTCGCTTATGCAGACTTCCGGAAGCCATTTGGTAAGCTTTGTCCCATTGCTTATGCCAGTAGAGGTCTGCGGAGGACCGATCGGAATATGGAGAACTATAGCTCCATGAAACTGGAGTGTCTGGCCCTAAAATGGGTTGTTGGTGATAAGTTTAGAGAGTATTTGTTGAGGAATGACTTTGTTATTTATACTGACAATAATCCTCTGTCACCTGCAGACCTGAAAGTTAGGTGCTCTGGAACAGCGATGGTTATCACAGTTGGCTTCTTTCAATTTCGTGATTAAGTACCACCCAGGAAGGGTGAATCAAAATGCTGATGCACTGTCTCGGCAGGCCATGAATAATGTGTTTCAAGGAAAAGAAATTCCCCAAGTGTTACAGCAGCAGGTGAAGGGAAGATCTCCAAAGCGGGTAGTGGTGAGTGCCAGTGAAGTTGCTGCATTGCCTGGATGTTCACAGGTAGACCTTTCTGAGTTGCAGAAGACCAACCCAGTCATTGGATCTATTGCCAGGACCTGGGAGGCAGGTAGTGTGTTGCGTTCTTCAGAGTTGACTGGTAGAGACCGAGCTGTAAAGGAGTTGGCTAGGCAGTGGGACTGTTTGTATGAGAAGGATGGGTGCCTTTATCGCTTAACGTACACACCTGATGGTCATCGAGAGATATATCAGTTATTGTTACCTCAGAAACTTCAAAGAGAGGTGTTTTGTAGTTTCCATGACAGTCATGGGCATCAAGGAAAGGATCGAATGGCAGAATTAGTGAAGCGTCGTTGTTATTGGCCAGGGATGGTGAGAGATGTGGAACAGTGGTATCGGGAGTGACAGCGGAGTATTCTTGCTAAAGCGGTTCAACCAAAGGTGAGGTCTTTTATGGGGGTCTCCAGCTGCTGGATCCTTGTGTGGCTGAGTATTCTGTAACGGGGCTGACGAGTCTTAAGACATGTGGATCCATGTGTGAGCTTTTAATACACAGAGACGTGGTGGTAACAGACATGGCTCAAACACTGGCAAACAGGTATATAGAGGGCAAGACAAAGAATATTCCTAGGGCAAGTATGGGTCTTCGATGAACGAACATGCTAAGCAAGAGAGATAAAAGAAAATAAAAGAAAATAAGTGTACAAGATTCAAAAACAGGGCAAGGCAGGAAAAAGACTAAACTATGAAAATTAGAAACTAAGATAAGACTATGAAAACTATAAACTGAAACAAGACTATGACAACTAAAAAATAGGGCTGTGAATCTTTGGGAAGGCAGCAATTCGATTCGATTCCCGATTCATAGGTTTTTAATTCGATTAAAGAACGATTTTTGCAAATTTAGAATGATTCAATAAGAATTCGATTCACAATTAAATTTGATTCGATTATAACGATTCGATTCTGCATTCTTTTAAGTGCATTCACAGGATTATTTAAATGTTTCCCCTAAATTATTTACATTTTTAGTCAGGGGGCAAATTACAGTGGCATTTAAGGTTAGAGAACCATAGGTAAAAAAAAATTTTAAATGGTAGTTTAAAACCCATTTTAAAATCAGACATTGCATTGCCATGTAAACGGTACATCAATGTCATGTTACAAAATGTTTTCATTCATGAATTATAAAAAATTCAAGTTTGGATTGTGCACTATAAAGTCTATGTTTAGAAATGTGAGTGAAAGTTAAGGAGTTAATGATGTGACATGGCATGACATGGCACACGTAAAAATGTATGTAAGCCAAGATTTAAAAAAGATCTTTAAGAGTATTATGTATAGGCTAACATTTTGTCACACCAGGGGTGTAGCCATCATTTCAGAAGTGACAGAACTGTCAAATACTATAATTTTATGTATGTAGCCCTGTTTTTATACAGTCAATGAGGTAGCATATATATTATCATAATTATTATTATTAATATTATTATTATTTAAAGGAATTATCTTTTTTATTACTTTTAATTCGCTGTAAGAAATCGAACACACTGCTGGACAATAATCAATCATTTGTAATCGATAATATTTTTTTCTAATTATATACTAGGCTACATTTAATTAGCAATTATTTTAATTTTCTGCACAGAATAAGGTAGAAATATACTATATAGTTTCTGTAATGAAATGAATGATTTGTCAATTAGCACTGCATCATTCATGAATTTTATTTATTGTGTTTTTTTTTATCAGTTCATTCTGCTTTTATTCAGTTTAGCTGCAGATATAGCCAGGCACATCTATGAGAGCGAGATCAGTTCTATTTCAGTGTGAAAACGTCTTCATCTCATTTTCTCAAAATAAAATGCTATAGTTGGCTAGCTATTTAACTTTTCCTCTCCATCAGTGAATGAGGATTCTGAGAGAAAACGCACCCGTTGTCTGTTTGCTAAAGCAATGAACGCTACTTTCATGCATCTGATTTTTTTTTTGATAAACCTTATTTCAAAGTCGTCATTAATGCTGTGGTTATTTTAACGGTTTCCTTTGTACATTTGGTTCATCAGCATGGTTTAAACTAGTGGTGGGCCGATATCTGAGTTAACGTGCTGCGTTAACGCGAGACTCTTATCGGGCGATTAAAAAAAATATTGCCGTTAATCTATTCTCAAAGTTGGGTTTGGAGCTGGGTCTATACTAAGCGAGCTATGATGACTTTCACCTTGATATTTTATATAATCGACTGGCTGAGGCCAGCCTAAAAAGACGCTCAGGACAGGTCCGTGTCCGTTTTGATAGTTTGTTTTCTAATTTGAAATGAAATAAGCAGAAACCAGAAAACGGCCCCTTTATTCGTTTTTTTTTTTTTTTCATTTTTTTGAAAAAACGAGATTTCGGCTTGATTTTTCGTTTTTTAGTTCTGAGGCATAAAACGAATAAATGACTTCAAAATTCGTTTTCCACATGTGGGCGGTCCTGAGACGCCCCCTTCCGCCGATTGGTCAAGCAAATCTGAGCATGTGACGTCATCAGTTGTTGCTCAGGTCTGTTCAACAAAATAATAGTCCTCTAACGTTACTATGGCTACCGATTCTTAAACTGTGCAGGGCAGGTCCTGTTAGGCTTTCTTCTGTGCAACTTTACGCGTTTCACAGAAATCTTTACATCAGAAATATTATATATTAGTCTGCCACCAGCCCGTTTTATTTAGCTGTGCGGAGTTAAATCTGTGTGGTGAAGCTGCGCTAGACAGCACCGAGCGGGAGAGATCAATGACCAGTGTTTGGTCAGCAGTCAGAACTTGGGTACCGATGATGGTGAAATACATTTTTACTGAAAATGACCCGCGAGTATGATTGACAGGACGATAGCGGAGACAATTAAAAGCGCAATATAACGTATGTAAAAAAAAAAAAAAAAAAATATATATATATATATATATATATATATATATATATATATATAAGTGACTTTGTCTTTGTTTTTAATAAAATAATTGTGAACCACAAACCGAGCCTTCGTTTTAAAGGGCAATTTCCAAATATATTTTATTTATTTGTTATAATATGGGTATTTTATGTCACCCGTCTCATTAGTTTGATTATAGTAGACTATACGCAATTTTTTTATTTTTTATTATTATTGTACTATTTTACTGTTGTTTTTTAATTAACAATATATCATAACAACTTAAAAAGATCAAAATCTGCAGAACAGATTATCAAATAACATTGGTGTTGTCATAAGGCAAAATAGGCAAAACACATCTGCTTTTCCTCTAGATCACTTTACAGTGTGATGGAAATAAACTTTTCTTAAAGCGTGTTGTATATATCACCATAGCTTTATTGGCACCCTTCTATGTGTGTTTTATAATGTAATAGACAATTGTCCTGCAAAATTATGAGGTTTGGTAAAAAAAAAAAAAAAATTGCGGCTCAAAGGAGGCACTGTGAATTTACATTGCAATTTCATTCTAAGAGGCTATTAAATGTGAAGTGACAACATGAAACACTTTCAATATATATATATATATATATATATGATAATGATTAAATACCAATTTACTCATTTAGGCTCACAATAAGCAGATTACATAATTATACCATGAAAAAATGTAAATATACATATATATAATGTATATGTATGTGTGTGTGTGTGTGTGTGTGTGTGTGTGTGTGTAAAAGCAAGAAGTCCAGTCCTGGCTGTATAATCAAACAATAAAAATGAGAAACAATGCATGCCATCAAGAACATTTTTTACAGGAACTTGATCCAGTTCACTTGTTAAAGGATACTCCACTTTAAAATAAATTCTGTCATCATATACTCGCTCTCATGTTTTTTCAATCCTTTTGAATTTCTTTCTTCTGCTGAATAGATAATAAAATATATATAATATTATTATATATTATATAAATATTTTCCTTCTATGGAAGTCCATGAGACCAGAAACTGTCTGGTTACTGACATTCTCCTAAATATCTTCCTTTCTATTCAGCAGAAGAAAGAAATTCATAAAGGATTGAAAAAAACATGAGGACGAGTATATGATGACAGAATTTATTTTAAAGTGGAGTATCCTTTAATTCAGAAGACAGTAAGGAACACTATTAAGCATGAACTCGAACAAGATCAATTAGTATTTTCAAAGCATTTTGGAACTCTTCTTGTTGGAAATTCACAACACGTTCAAAAAGAGATGCAATGTCAGGACACTGCATAGAGAACTGCCTCTAAAATGAGTGAGTGAGTGAGTGAAAGTGAAGTGAAGTGACATTCAGAGCCAAGTATGGTGACCCATACTCAGAATTTGTGCTCTGCATTTAACCCATCCGAAATGCACACACACAGAGCAGTGAACACACACACACACTGTGAGCACACACCCGGAGCAGTGGGCAGCCATTTATGCTGCGGCGCCCGGGGAGCAGTTGGGGGTTCGATGCCTTGCTCAAGGGCACCTAAGTCGTGGTATTGAAGGTGGAGAGAGAACTGTACATGCACTCCCCCCACCCACAATTCCATCCGGCCCGAGACTAGAACCCACAACCCTTCGATTGGGAGTCCAACCCTCTAACCATTAGGCAACGACTTCCCACAGGCCACGACTTCCCCTCTACACAGCAACCTGGTCCTCTGGTGACTGAAATGGATTCTGCCCAAAAGTTGAAACTCGTGTCAATGAAGATCTTGCTTCACGGTCATACCAGCCTGCAGCCTCCACTGCATTTGGGAAAAGATCCACAGACACTCTCTTTTGGCATCCTCCATGAGCCAAAACATTAGGAACCCCCATTTCTAAAAAAAAAAAAATAATAATAATAATAATAATAATTAGACAAAAGAACATGTATCTTATCAACATAATTTCAGTAATTTGATAAGGAAAGGGACTTTTAACAGATGATAGAAGGTAATTTACAAAATCGGAGGCATTCTTGACACAGTCACGGCCTGTGGCATTTACATTGGCAGTCGATTGATTCAATTACATATGCCTGTACTCTGTAAGATTTACTGCGATAATTAACAGGGGCTATCATGAAATAATATTTGCCAAAAGTGTTAGGATTTTCCTGAATGCGCTGTAGAATAATTTACATCCAAAGATTTTCAAAATTACAATTTTTTGATTAAACGTTCTTGAACTAAAAATAGCAAAAGGGAGACAGACACATTAACTGTCATAAATGGTTAATGAAAAGGGCCAACTCCAGATACTGTACATCTAATTGGGTGTCAACTCTGTCAATTTTTTCTGTCCTAAAATTTTGTGGTTACCATTGTGCTGATGAGTATTGCTGTCAATTGCGATTTTCACTTTGATTAAACTCATGAGCAGGTGCACATGTGTCGAATGTGTCCATCCTGAGCAAGCATTAATGGAAATTGTATGTTAAGTCAATGTAACTCAATTAGGTTATAACGGCTTTCCCCTGTTTTATGTTTCAACGAACTGATTGAAGTAGGTCACAACAACGACATTAGAATTTCTATGTAGAATCAGGTAGAAATACCTCCTTAAAGCAACCAGATGCACTATCTTGTCAGGTTACTACAGTTGGTCTTGACCGTGTGGTGCAGTCCTGGTATGCTCACCGGATTCCAGGTAAAACAAAGTTTAAGTGTGAATTATGTAATAGTCATGTGCAAGTATCAACATTTCATATCACAGTATTTACTTAAGGTTCGAGTTTTTTAATAGTATTGCAATAAAGAACAGGTTTTTAAAAAATTTGCTTTGTTAATGACAAGTTTCAATTTTTGTGATGTATATTAAAATATTATGCAATATGGCAAAAAAGTATAAGTTTCAGATTTAAGAAACAAAATTAACCTAAATAAGCTAAATACTAATTTAAATAACCCTAATGCAAACATTAAATGAAAACAACACTTGTAAAAAAGATAAAATTGTGGTTGCTTGCCCATTTATGATCAATCAGATCAGCCACAAGCTAATAAATTTCAGCAAATAATTTATTATTAAAGCAAGGGAATATTCTAAAATGCTTACAGTTTTTTTTTTCAACTGCTTACACACAAAATTATTACTTGTCACACAATTTCTAAAACCAATTTCTAAAGACACTCAGACAACAGAACCACACACTAAATCTGCAAAACCATACACAAATTTTTGGCCTTTTACTCAGTTTTCAATTTCGTTAAACACTTTTTGCAAAACACAACACACAATTTTCTATACAACACACAAAAATATGACAGAAAGTTTCTTGATTTCCTTTTATAAACACAACCAATCAAAATGCCACACTAATTCATCAGTGCCTCACACTAACTCCTCACATGTGCAAAGACTTGTTCCTTTACTTAACATCAACCAATCATAACTTTAGTAGTGGTCTATAAATAGGCCGAATGTCAAGTAATAGCTTTTGGATAATGGATGCAAACACTGCAGACAGAGTAAGAGGAGTTGGAGGGAGAGCCAGAGGACGAGTTCGACTAATGAAAACAAGGAACAAGAAGAGTGGTCTCGAATGAGATAGGGCTACAGTAGTCGATCATGTGATAAACCATGGTTTAACAATGAGAGAGGCTGGACTGAGAGTACAAAGAAATTCATAAAGGATTGAAAAAACATGAGAGCAAGTATATGATGACAGAATTTATTTTAAAGTGGAGTATCCTTTAACAAGTGAACTGGATCAAGTTCCTGTGGAATAAAAAATGTTCTTGATGGCATGCATTGTTTCTCGTTTTATTGTTTGATTATACAGCCAGGACTGGACTTCCTGCTTTTACACACACACACACACACATATATATATATATTTATTTTATTTTTTTCATGGTATAATTATGTAATCCGCTTATTGTGAGCCTAAATGAGTAAATTGGTATTTAATCATTATCAGGGTGACTTGCCACCAACTGCTGGTGTTATATATATATATATATATATATATATATATATATATATATATATATATATATATATATATATATATATATATATATTATATATT
Source organism: Carassius auratus (assembly GCF_003368295.1). Lineage (NCBI taxonomy): Eukaryota > Metazoa > Chordata > Actinopteri > Cypriniformes > Cyprinidae > Carassius > Carassius auratus. Next base: position 665,151 of record NW_020525296.1, read on the forward strand.
AAAAGTAGTGTTTCATGTTGTCACTTCACATTTAATAGCCTCTTAGAATGAAATTGCAATGTAAATTCACAGTGCCTCCTTTGAGCTGCAATAGACAGTATGTAAAGTACATCTAAATGCCAGGTCAGATGCTGTTTCTGTGCCACCTATACTGCAAAGCTGGGTGTTTGTTCATACAGAGTTCATCAGACAGCCTGAAGCCTCTTACGTTGTTGATTTAAACAAAAATCGACATTTGCTCGCAATTTTTTTTTTTTTTTTTTTCAAACCTCATCATTTTGCAGGACAATTGTCTATTACATTATACAATACATATAGAAGGGTGCCAATAAAGCTGTGGTGATATACAACACGCTTTAAGAAAAGTTTATTTCCATCACACTGTAAAGTGATCTAGAGGAAAAGCAGATGTGTTTTGCCTATTTTGCCTTATGACAACACCAATGTTATTTGATAATCTGTTCTGCACATTTTGATCTTTTTAAGTTGTTATGATATATTGTTAATTAAAAAACAACAGTAAAATAGTACAATAATAATAAATAAAAAAAATCGCGTATAGCCTACTATAATCAAACTAATAACACAGGTGACATAAAATACCCATATTATAACAAATAAATAAAATATATTTGGAAATCGCCCTTTAAAACGAAGGCTGGGTTTGTGGTTCACAATTATTTTATTAAAAACAAAGACACTTTTATATATATATATATATATATATATATATATATATAATTTTTTTTTTTTTTTTTTACAGACGTTATATTGCGCTTTTAATTGTCTCCGCTATCGTCCTGTCAATCATACTCGTGGGTCATTTTCAGTAAAAATGTATTTCACCATCATCGGTACCCAAGTTCTGACTGCTGACCGAACACTGGTCATTGATCTCTCCCGCTCGGTGCTGTCTAGCGCAGCTTCACCACACAGATTTAACTCCGCACAGCTAAATAAAACAGGCTGGTGGCAGACTAATATTTAATATTTCTGATGTAAAGATTTCTGTGAAACGCATAAAGTTGCACAGAAGAAAGCCCAACAGGACCTGCCCTGCACAGTTTAAGAATCGGTAGCCATAGTAACGTTAGAGGACTATTATTTTGTTGAACAGACCTGAGCGACAACCGACGACGTCACATGCTCAGATTTGCTTGACCAATCGGCGGAAGGGGGCGTCTCAGGACCACCCACATGTGGAAAACGAATTTTGAAGTCATTTATTCGTTTTATGCCTCAGAACTAAAAAACGAAAAATCAAGCCGAAATCTCGTTTTTCGTTTTTTCAAAAAAATGAAAAAAAAAAAAAACGAATAAAGGGGCCGTTTTCTGGTTTCTGCTTATTTCATTTCAAATTGGAAAACAAACTATCAAAACGTACACGGACCAGGACAGTTGACGGGCCACTGCTGCGCGCAAAGCTCCATACACTGGGGCGGCTCTCTATGGAGAATTTGCTTCAGGCCCAGGGCAGACAAAGCCAGCTATATAACCGGGGAACTAAGCTGCGAGAATTTGCACTGGGAGATAAAGTGCTCGTTTTACTGCCAACCTCTAGCTCCAAATTGTTAGCCAATTGGCAGGGACCCTTTGAGGTCACACGGCGGATAGGAGATCTCAATCATGAGGTAGTACGGACAGATAGAGGTGACTCACGGCAAATCTACCACCTCAACCTCCTTAAAAAATGGAGCGGGGAGGAGTCAGTGTTGCTAGCGACGGTAGTGAGTGGGGAGGAGGATCTCGGGCCAGAGCGATTAATAAAGGAAAACCCTTCGCACTGGCTCTAGGAGGGGATCACCTCTCGCCCTCGCAGCTCACTGACATCGCGCAGTTGCAGGTAGAATTTGCGGACGTGTTTTCGCCCCTACCCGGCCGTACAGACCTGATTCAGCACCACATTGAGACAGAGCCGGGTGTCGTAATTCGCAGCCGGCCGTATAGATTGCCTGAACACAAAAAAAAGGTAGTTCAGACCGAATTAGAGGCTATGCTGGGGATGGGGGTAATCGAGGAGTCACACAGCGATTGGGCGAGCCCGATAGTTTTGGTGCCCAAAACGGACGGCTCGGTACGGTTTTGTGTAGACTATCGCAGGGTGAATGCAATTTCCAAATTTGATGCTTATCCAATGCCGCGGATTGACGAGTTGCTCGATCGGTTAGGCACGGCTTGTTTTTATTCGACATTGGACTTAACCAAAGGTTATCTCCCATATCCAAAGAAAAGACCGCCTTCACCATGCCGTTTGGATTACACCAATTTGTTACACTTCCGTTCGGCTTGTTCGGGGCCCTGGCTACGTTTCAGCGCCTCATGGATCGAGTGCTGCGGCCCCATGCTGCATATGCCGCTGCCTACCTGGATGATATTATCATCTATAGTGGCGACTGGCGGCGGCATATGGAGCATGTGAGGGCGGTCCTCAGGGTGCTGAGACGGGGGGGGCTAACGGCCAACCCGAAGAAGTGCGCAGTTGGGCGGGTGGAAGTAAAGTATCTGGGCTTCCACTTGGGCCACGGGCAGGTGCGTCCCCAAATTGATAAGACGGCAGCAATTGCAACCTGTCCCAGGCCCAAGACCAAAAAGGAGGTGAGGCAGTTCTTTGGGCTGGCGGGATATTACAGGAGGTTTATTCCTCATTATTCGGATCTCACCAGCCCATTGACTGACCTCACTAAAAAGGAGGTACCAGATACGGTCCAGTGGACAGAGCCGTGCCAACGGGCCTTTACCCAAGTTAAAGCGGCCCTGTGTGGCGGGCCGCTCCTGCACTCTCCTAACTTTGCTTTCCCTTTTTTTTGCAGACCGACGCGTCGGACAGGGGGCTGGGCGCGGTCCTGTCCCAGGAGGTGGGGGGGGAAGACCGCCTGGTGCTGTACATTAGTCCTAAGCTCTCCAAGAGGGAGACTAAGTAGAGCACCATAGAGAAGGAGTGTTTGGCCATCAGGTGGGCGGTTCTCACCCTTCGTTACTACCTCCTGGGGCGGGAGTTCACCCTCTGCTCGGACCACGCGCCCCTCCAGTGGCTCCACCACATGAAGGATACCAACGCGCGAATCACCCGTTGGTATCTAGCTTTACAGCCATTTAAGTTCAAGGTGATTCACAGGCCGGGGGCGCAGATGGCTGTGGCCGACTTCCTCTCCAGGAATGGGGGGGGTGGGGCTGCAGGCCGGATGGCTCCCCGGCCTGAGTCGGGCGGTGGGGGTATGTGGCGGGGGAGGCGTGGTTTAGCGAAGTCTGCAACGGGAGAGCGAGTGAAGAGACGAGCGGCGGTAAGTGGTTCAGGTGAGAAATTATTAACAGCTGGATCTTGTTGCAGTGATTGGCGTGGGGAACCAGTATTTAAGCAGCGCGACAGCCGGCAGAAGACGAGAGAGACGGGGACTCGTGAGTGTGTGAAGCGAAGGAGCTGTCGAGCCGGACAGATGCAGTAGCGAAGCCGCAGTATATTTATAGAGACGCGCACCTGCCGCGCTGGTTTATTTTGTTGTTTGTTTCTTTTGTATAAAAGAATAAAGTCTCTCACGAGCCCCTACGCCGACTCTGGTCTCCTTCCTCTACCCTGAACGAACAATCATTACACCTGTTTAAAATGCAGTTTGCACACTCCAGCACTAGGCGGGAACTCATGGTCTTCCAGGCCAAGTGCATGCAACCACTGGCGCCTAATTTTAAAGTCTGCTGGAAAACTATGCAGTCCAGCAGTGCTGCCACAACCAGCAACACACCTACGTACCATCCTGACCACTGTACTAAATACAGACAAATCTACGGTATCTTGAAGATCTAAATAACTATATAATTGATATGCTAAATAGATGCTGTAATAGTCTATCCTGATCGTTTACAATATTCGCAATTCCAACTCCTGACTCACTACAGTGATTTTGACGGAACAAGATGGTTTTATACTGCCAAGGGTGTGGTAGCTCCTACCAAGGGGCATGGTGAGCTGGAAATTGCTTACGTCACCTGCCACCGCTTACGTCACTTGCCACCGCAACATCCAATAGGAAAAATCAACTGCAGTAGCCACCATTCAACCTGAAGAGCACTCAGACGTTTTTACACCATATATTGTAGAATTAAAACACTTTATACTCAAATGTCAAAAAAGTTACTCGAATCAATGAACAGCACTAATAACACCCCATTCTTATAGATCATTAACTAAAAAAAGTTGGTTTAGGGTTTAGTTACTCTTTAAGTGCGCATGCGCTGCTCCGCTCATGGTCTGTGTGTTGAAGAGCGCTGAAAGATGGAGAGGAGACCGGTCTGACGCCGGTTTCATATGAAATTCAAGGGGCTGACTCTGAGGCGAACGGATACCCAACCCTTCTTTTTTAAGAAATATATTTTTGATAAACGAACCCAAAACTGTCTATGTCCTGGCTGGAGTGTGATGTGATTTGTGTCATGTGCATGTGCGAAGGATCGTGTACAAACCAATAGGGTGTCGGAATGGTACAGTAGGTGGCCAGCCTTTTTGGGGCTTACTGCCGCGCCTACCGTAACTGTAATTCAGTCGCGTGTTAAAATCATGCGCAAAACTACCGCCAGGTGGCACAAAGGGATGGATTGCGAAATGAATGTAATTGTAAAATGAGATAAAAGAACGAAGTAAAACAACAATAACATTATGATATAACATATACAATTTGTTAATTTTTTAAATGTAGGATAGTCTTAGACTACAGTCTACTAAACAAAAATTAAAAGGAGACCTTAACACAAAGGATCATATGCATGCTATTTTTATTAAACAGTAAATCAATCAATCAATCACCTTTATTTATATAGTGCTTTAAACAAAATACATTGCGCCAAAGCACTGAACAACATTCATTTGGAAAACAGTGTCTCAATAATGCAAAATGATAGTTAAAGGCAGTTCATCATTGAATTCATTGATGTCATCTCTGTTCAGTTGAAATAGTGTCTGTTTTAATTTGCAATCAAGTCAACGATATCGCTGTAGATGAAGTGACCCCAACTAAGCAAGCCAGAGGCGACAGCGGCAAGGAACCGAAACTCCATCGGTGACAGAATGGAGAAAAAAACCTTGGGAGAAACCAGGCTCAGTTGGGGGGCCAGTTCTCCTCTGACCAGACGAAACCAGTAGTTCAATTCCAGGCTGCAGCAAAGTCAGATTGTGCAGAAGAATCATCTGTTTCCTGTGGTCTTGTCCTGGTGCTCCTCTGAGACAAGGTCTTTACAGGGGATCTGTATCTGGGCTCTAGTTGTCCTGGTCTCCGCTGTCTTTCAGGGCAGTAGAGGTCCTTTCTAGGTGCTGATCCACCATCTGGTCTGGATACGTACTGGATCCGGGTGACTGCAGTGACCCTCTGATCTGGACACAGACTGGATCTGGTGGCCACGGTGACCTCGGAACAAGAGAGAAACAGACAAATATTAGCGTAGATGCCATTCTTCTAATGATGTAGAAAGTACGGTGTTATGTGAAGTGTTCCGGTTCCAGTTTACCTAATTAATGCAGCCTAAAAATCCTTTAACGGATTTGGATATTAAAAGCATATTAGTATGTTATGTGTATGCCAGGTTAAAGAGATGGGTCTTTAATCTAGATTTAAACTGCAAGAGTGTGTCTGCCTCCCGAACAATGTTAGGTAGGTTATTCCAGAGTTTAGGCGCCAAATAGGAAAAGGATCTGCCGCCCGCAGTTGATTTTGATATTCTAGGTATTATCAAATTGCCTGAGTTTTGAGAACGTAGCGGACGTAGAGGAGTATAATGTAAAAGGAGCTCATTCAAATAAATATAATAAATATAAGGCCTATATATATATATATATATATATATATATATATATATATATATATATATATATATATATAAGCTAAATGTTTTAATTTCATTTTAATTTCGATTCATTCTTGGTTTAAAAAAATCTTCAGGTTCCATATGCAGAGCGAAATGGGAACGGTCCAGCATTTAGCAATAATTAGTATTAACTCTGTTATTATTCTTGATTTTTCAATCAACCAGCATTTTTGAAATATGCCTTATGTGTGACCAAAAATTAAGTATTATTTGTTTCAGCTGTTTGATCGCTGGTGCCTCTCGCACATATTCACTGGAAACAGCAGTCGTTCACCAGACATTCGGCGTGAGCACTTTGACATATTGTTAATTATGATTTTTTTTCCTCAATACTGAAACACAAACAGCCTATTTACCTCATGAATAATAGTTAAGCTTCAAATGGGCAACATCACAAATATGGAAATGTTTGATTTCTCCAGATTGAGAAAGCCCAAGCTTACCTTATGCTTAGCTTTAAATTATTATTATTATTATTATTATTATTATTATTATTATTATTATTTATTACTAAGGCTATATTATTATATACTGCAATTATATTTATTCAGTAGAATATATATATTCAGTTATATATTTTTAATTATTGTTTTCTTTCTGATAAATTTGTTACATTTAAAGGATTTGTTGTAAAATATTTTCTAATAGCCTATTTATTTCCTCACACAAATTTTGATTTATTTTTTAGTGTGTTTAAAAAAAAAACATGCAGCAAATGAAAATAGGTGATTAATCCGTTAAAATGTGTTACTCTTGTTTAACAATAATTCTAATTATTTTACTTCAGAACAGAGCCTGGGACTAATCTAGGTTATCCATGGTTTTTTTTTTTTCAGTGCATCTGAAAATGGCTTTGTTCATTACATTCACTTCACGCGATCTGGCGCAGATCAGCCTCCTGCAAAGCTCAGCTGTGGACGATTTAAAAATGTTTGATCTAAAGCAGTGGTTCTTAACCCGCCGCTCGTCATGAATTCTAATGCGGTCTGCACCACATGCTGAAAAAAAAAAAAAAAAACTTTATCAGTTTGTAAAATTTTATCGTTTACATCAATTAAAAAAAAAAATACTAATGAAAAATAAGCTATATCCTAATGTTTTTATGTGAATTTTTTTTCTTCTTCATATATTATTTTCAGACATGAGCACTGGCATAAGCATTTAACGAACACATACAAGCGCCCACTTTGGCAGAATTCGATTCAAATAGTCATCAACAGCCATTAGGTAAATTACCTTTAAGGTAAAATTGTGCATCAGAATGGACAAATTTGTTTTTTAAGGGAGAAAAAAAAAGAAATTAAAAAAATGCCAGCGAATGAACATGTACAAACTGTCAATAGTTGCAGTATCAGTATTGAAGGAGAAGTGCTGGATTTTCGTTTATTTTATTTTTTTTATTTTTTTATTTTTTCATTGCATCTGAAATTTTTTATTTTTTTTTTGCCCCGCAACTCACTTGAAGAAGTTCAGATAAATGGAAACACCATACACTATGTAACAATCCTTAATTGAAGAAATGTGGCAAAACATCTCTGGAGAGAACCTCATATTATTAAATTCAATAGTGCTTTCCATATTTGGGTCAAAATAGGCTACATTTGTGAACTGTTGCGCGTCAGGTCATGCAAGCCTGCATCTTAAACCCTCTGTCAAACTTTCTGCACCCGTGAGTCCGCTATGGACCGTTAGGTAGGCGTGACGTAAAAAAACGTCATTGGAGAGTGTGTGCCAAGGCACCGAGCAGACGACCGCGCGGACAGGTGCGACTGGTCAGTAGGCTTCAAAAACAATGTGCAGGCAGAGTGAAGAAGCTCATTGCTACTCGAACCTGTGCAATCCGTCAGTAAAAGAATATAAAGACAGCGATGTGCAATAATTCTGGGCAATTGCAGAGAAGTCTGCGTCCGTGCTGACCATGTAAGCGTCCGGATTGCTCATGCGAAAAGTATAACACAGGCGTTACAATCGCAACTTCTTTGTGCTGTTACTCCTTTCAAGCTGAATCTCACAAAACTGGTCAGCTCCCGACAGCATCAGGTGTTTTATTTATGGGGAGTAGAATTGTTTATTTCAATGAATGTAATAGATTATATATCATAATAGTTAGGCTATAATATTATAAATCAGGTTGGTTTGTATTGCTGACGTAATATGTAAATTATATGCGTAGACTTGCACTTAGACCATAGTGCGGCTCGCTGGAAAAAAGTTGAGAACCACTGATATAAAGGTTGCTGTCCCATTTTATACACGAATTGTTAATTTAAAAAAATCAAATTATATTGTTAGTTCTAATTATATTGTTAACACAAGTTCATTTAGAACTTTTTTTTTTTTTACTTATAAACTCCTTGAGAATTTAAAGTTAGTTTAATAGTATTTAAATTCAAGTTAAAAAAAAGGTTTTAATTGCTTAAATTATTTTTATTAATTAATAATATGTTATCATGTTTATTCTTGTAAAAAATATGTGTTTATTCTTTAGGAAAACAAGGGAAAAATAAGGGACAATCCGAATATTTGTTTTGCTTTACCTATTTATGTACGCTACAATTATTCTAATAATAATAATAATAAAATAATGTCATTAAAAATACCATTGGCCTGAGTAATTTTGACCATTATAGATTTGTGACTTTAAAGATTAGTCATTTAGGTGGTAAAAATACTGTGAAATTAATAATGGCATGGATTTTAGAGCATAACAACTGAAGGTTTATAAAACATTAGCCAATAAAGCATTTTTTTAAACAACGGAACTTAAAGTTATGAACTAAAATATTATTTCAACCATACAGCATGTGAATAAATAAAATGCATAATTTTCATAACATTTCTTTATTCATAAAATGCATAACGTTTCTGGTGTTTGGATATGTACTTCAATATAATGAGCTCCAAGTTTAAGAATAGTCCTAGACTTCTCCCTCTCTTAACAGCATTAGCTCAATGATATACGTCTTCCTTCCATTAGAATTGTCCTGCCTTGCTAAATGTTGGGCTGTGAGGCGGAAACAGAGGACTCCGCTTGGTCTTAAAGCTTCCCGCAAACATCCACGATCACAAATAACAATGATTTTCATAAAATAATGATTAATTATTAATTGATGATTTGTTATTATCATTATGGTCTTGTGAAAATAATGATATGGGCTGCGAGAAAATTATGAATACAAAGAGTAGTGCTGCTGAGCGCAGGCATGTTTCAGCCCAGTAACACACCGTTCCTCAGAGCCAAAACACAGACCGAATTCTGTTCAGCTGAAGGGGGTTGGCTTTTGGATAGTTATTCATGGCTTGTGGGGTCGAGATAAAGGTGTGAATTGCTCTTTCATATGGACAGTGTCTTATGAGGCTTTCACTTGCTGAACCGGTTTATACAGGACTGTTGTTTTGGTTATATTCACAGTGCTGGCTCTCTCCGACGAGAGAAATGCAACATTCACACATTACACTATTCCTTTTCGTTTAAAGAAACATTTCAAGCTTTCTGTAGATATATTTTTAATGTACCTATGTGAGACAACACGATATTATGTTAATTAAAAAATTATACATTCATTATCATGAAAAATTAAAGTGAAGAGATGGCGCCTCCCTTGTATTAATGCACATTAATAATTTTTGCACAAACACTTGAATATAAGCTTCTTATCACGAGTAAAATTCATGCCAACAGCCAACATATTTAGCTTTGTCAGAAGGTTGACTGCAAGAGTTGAGCGGGATGTTAAGAGTTTGTCTGTTTCTTTTACTTGTTATTTTCGGGTTAAAGCATGATTTAAACAGATTCCCACTCAATCGCTTTCGCAATAATGCGTTCAAACAAATGTAATCTTACAGTGCTACATTATCAGCATGCTATCTGATTTTGAAATCTTGAAGTTAATCGATCTGTTTAGATAAAATAACTTATAAAGATGTTATTTTCATCACAAACAAAATTTTCACAGCAGAAAGCAGCAATTAAAGATTAGTTTGGCATTTGATATAGGGAAAAAAGTTTACACATAGCTTAAGCCACTTTGAAACTCTCCTGTTATTTTTTTTAGGGCTCAAGCCCGAAGGGGCGAAGAGCCCTATTGTTCTTCTAAGGATTCTTCTTCTTATTATTATTAGGGCTCAAGCCTGGAGGGTGAGAGCCCTATTGTTTTCCTTAGGATTATTTTTTATTATTATTATTATTATTTTTTTACGGGGGCTTTTGGGGTCCTTAACATGCTCGAAAACTCTTGAAAATTGGCACACACATTGGAACCTGCGGCCATTAGGGCCGGGCAGAGACTGATACACGGGCGTGGCACAGGGGCTCTACAGCGCCCCCTGGAATATGGAGGGCCATATATCATACATACTTGCACGTAGACACACGAAACTCGGTAGATCGGTAGATCTACACATGTAGATCTCATCAAACCAAACAACTTTCGTACTGCATGTCATAGGCTCCGCCCAACAGGAAGTTGGCTATTTTGGGTTTAGTAGTCATATTTTTCGTCAAAGTTGTGGGGGTTTTGGGGTCCTTAACATACTCAAAAGCTCTTGAAAATTTGCGCACACTTTGGAATCTGTAGCCTTTAGGAGCCTGCAGAGGCTGGGACCCGGGCGTGGCACAGGGGCTCTATGGCGCCCCCTGGAACATAGTCAGAAATGTTGATGTATAGCTCACACATACTTGCACATATTCATATGAAACTCAGTACACATATAGATCTCATAGTGCCGAACAACTTTCGTATTGCATGTCATAGGCTCCGCCCAACAGGAAGTCAGCTATTTAGAGTTATGTAAAAAGCGCATGCTCTGGAATTTGAAATACTTGTCATAGGTTTTTTTGCAGATTGCCACCAAACTCGGTCAACATGATCTCAAGACATTGGGGATGAAAAATTGCCAGGGGATTTTTGATATCTCGAACGGTTTGCTCGTGGCGAGGTGTTGAAATTATGGCGAGAAATGAGAAACAGGAAGTGTCTAATAGCATCCACATACATTTCCTGATTTTAATCAAACTTCATCAGATTATTCATTGTATGATGTCGATCGCATATATGTGACTATAAGGAGTCAAAATTATAGCACCACCAACTGGCAGCAGGAAGTGTGTCATTTTCAAAATGCTTTGATTTCAGCATCTTATTTTTACTCGATTTGCTTCAAACTTCATCAGAATAATGTTAAAACACAGTTGATATAAATCTGCTGGGGGAATATTGATATCTAAAAATATTGTTGCCGTGGCAACATGTCAATCTGGAATACTTCTCAGGTGATTTTGAGGCATATAACATGCTTAGAATTTCATCAAACTCAGAACACATATCAGTATTAGTGACAGCTAGACACTGGCAAAAGTTCATAAGAGGGCGTGGAAGAGGCACTCTATAGCGCCACCTTTTGTCAAAAGTGGGGGGGTTAGTTTTAGCTACAGACACCAAACTCAGTACAAAACTTGTTCTTATCAAGACGGACAACTTTCTAATTCACAGTCATCAGCTACGACCAACAGGAAGTCGGCTATTTTGATTTGATTGTGGATTTTTTTTTCATTTAGCTGTGAATTAATGCATACTGCTCAGAGGAGAGTAACACTATACACACCAAACTTTGTCTACATGTTGAAAAAACATTGAGGAACTTAAATTGTGAATGGGTTTTGGATAGCTTGGATGGTTTTGTCTTGGTGATTTTTTTAAATGAGAGTAAAAATGGAATTATTAATTTTCCTGCATTTTTAAATTCCAAACACTTCAAAACCTTTTTTCATACAGAAAAAAAAGTCATTCTGAGTAAATATGCATAGTTTCATGACTTTACAACATTGTATGGATAACAAAATTAAAAATATAGCTGCAAGCAGCGATGGCGGGCTCAAGCCACCAATGCCATCGCCACCCCGGTGGCATCAGGTAAACTGTGCCCAGTGGGCACATGCATTCACATTATCCCTCTGGCAGTAAGGTTTTAAAGGATATGGCAGTTAAAGGGTTAATCCGTATCATCTAGACTTTAAAATCACATTCACAGAACAATATATATATAGTATATATATATATATATATATTTAGTAACACTTTACAATAAGATTTCATTTATAAACATTATGTTAACATGAACAATATTTATATAGCATTCATTCATGTCAGTTAATATTCCAAACTTAAACATTAAAACATTGTTTTATTGTGATTTTTTTCCAAGCACATTTTACCAATTCCAAACCATATCAATCTTAATAACTACCATTATTTTTTATTTAATCATTTATGAGTGCTATACAATAGTCCAGGAAAGCTGGAAGAGAAAAACTCCTTATATTCATGTGTGCAGAATTATTAGGCATGTTTTCTTTTACAGATGAAATGCGCTAAAAAAGAGTTTTAACTCAAACTGTTTTAACTCAAAGTCGAAAATTATGAAATAACCATGAGAAATATCAAACACAAATGCAATACAAAAATGGATAAGTTAAGACTTGACCATTGTACAAAAATGCTGACTGGGTCATGATGTCCGAAAAGAAGAAGAAGAAAAAACAGGTCAAGAAGAACTGACAAAAATAATTGCAAAATAATTAGGAATTAATGTAAAGATAAATTTTTTAGTAAATTCTGCAAGACAGACTTTCAGGAAAGGAGGTGGAATAAAAATGAGCTCCTAAATCTTAATCCCGGATTCTGGAAGATATATTCCTCAAACCATCGGACAAGAGGAGGTGGTGCTGGTCCTTCACGAGTCACTCTAATCTATTCATAAAGCCTATATATAAAGTCTTTATATATAGTATTTCACAATACTTCATGGTATTCTAATTAAATCATTTTTTTGGAATCTTAGATATCTCAGAACCTGACACATTGTAATTCTGAGACTCCAGGAAAGTGGCAGTTCTGTAAAATGTTGGCGCTGGAGACTAAATGCTCCCTGATAGTTTCACACCTAATTCACTTAACACACACACACACACACACATTACCCACAGTGACAGAGGGACAGAGTGACATCAGATGTATGATAGTTTTTTTTAATTTTCTATCATCCATATAGTGTTGTATAGTCATGAAACTATGCATATTTCCTCAGAATGACTTGTCTTCTATGTGAACATTTTTTTGAAGTGTTTAGAAGCTGCACTTAAAAAAAATAAATGACATTTACTGGTTACATTTTTACTGTTATTTCAAAAAATCACCACGACAAAACCATTCAAGCTATTCAAAATTCATCCGCACCTGTACTGTAAGATACATTCTTTAAACAGTGGTAAAAGAGGATGTGGTGCTGATCCTTCAAGAGTCTCTGAAAACGTATCTGTCCATAAAGCCTATAAAGAATTATTCTTAATATACGGTTCACAATACTTCAGCTTGTTTTTCCAATTAAGTGAGGGTCATTTTATCAGTAAAATACATAAAATTCATATTATTTTTCTTTGAAAGATTTCTATAAATGATTTAAATCATACTTGTTTCTACAATAATTATTTAAAAGTAATCCTATAGCTCCATCTGGTGGCCATTATTGGTACTAAGAATTGCCAGCTTGATTTATAAGTTATGATAGTTTTAATTTTATGCTGGCTCTTGAAAATGATAAAGCTATGAAACTTACTGTGCTTCCTTAAAATGATGACTTCTACGTATATAAAAAATTATGAAGAGTTGGAATTAAAAATTTTAAAGATATAGTAAAATAACTATTGTATTTTTTTATGTTACTTTAATAAATTGCTATGGCCACACCATTTAAGGTATCCTAAACTCATTCGAAATTTAACATCTTCAGTATATGGCTTCATGTTAAAACAGTTTGGTGTGAACTACTTGTGTCTTCTTGGAGGAGAATTAATTCATTTACAGGCTGAGTTTATCATAAATCCACAATAACATTTCTGAGTTCTGTATCAATCTGTGTTGTTGTTTGTTTATTTTTATTTTATTTTTTTTCATAGGAAGATAACTGACCCTTTACTCTCCTTTTTAATAAATGTGCTTATAAACCAAGAACAAGCTATTTATAGCTGTATTTATAAACTGCTTAATATTGACTATTAATATTGGGACAAGGCTTTATGAAGCATGAACTGACTATTTACTAATGAGTGCAGTTATTATAAAGTGTTATCAATGCATTTGCTAATGTTAACAAATTAGACATTGTTTTACAGTGTTATCAAATCCCTTAAATGATTTGTAAGTGTTTTGTAATGATTTTATTGACCTACAAGCATTTGTGAAAGTTCTGCTTGCATTACAGCTTAGTCTTGATCTGTGAGCTGAACAGATTTACTGTTACATCCATGAGATTATGTAAATAAATATCATGTCACAGGATGTCAGAGGTCAGTATCAAATTAGTTTGAAATTATTATTTGCAGCACAAATAAGGTTTTTTAGGATTTTTACAAATCCCTAAAACTGTCAAAAAAGGATAAGGCCTAAGATTTCTATGTGAGTGGCTAAATTTATTTGTTTTTGTAACTATAATGCATAAACTATAAAATTATACAAAATGTATAAAAAAAGTACAACAGTTATTATTTTCCAATGTTTTTTATTTATTTAATTTTTTTTTTTGGATTTACATTAAAAAAAAATAGCCTACTGCATTCATTCTAAACAGCTTGAATAAAACTTGTTAATATTTATTATAGACCACTATAACTGTGTATAATCTAACAAACAAGTTTATTATGAAAATAAAAGTGTACACCAGATAAATTGGACGATAAAGAAATTGCTAACAATAGTATAATAGAGCATGTTTTAGGTTTTTAGGCGTTTAGATGCAGAAATGGACAAATCAAATGTAAAATAAAATGTAATTGATTTAATTAAATATAGATTAAGTCTTGTTAGAGCAAAATAATAAATAAATACGTACACACATTAAAAAAGCAGCCAAGATGAATGAGTTAAATTTTTTATATAGATTAAAATTGAAGACAGAAGCAGCTGGTATATGCGGTCACTTAATATTAAAATCCAGTAGATCCACTTCAGATTTATTTCTCAACAGTTTATGTTCACGTGGCTGTTTTCGTTTATATTAGCCAAGCTATTATGTATTTTGAAATAATCTTGTCCGTGATGTGTTCGTTCTTACGACGAAAGGCAGAATCCTGCAGCTCCAGAGATATATGCTATTCTGCCAGTCGCGCTTTCAAATAGTCTTGCACACTTAAACGGGTCATAAACACCTGCATTTAGCTCGTGTTAAACAAGAATAAATTCGTTAGTTTTGAACTTGTGACACTGTGCGCGCTGATCGGAGGCAGTGATTTCAGATAGGCAGCCGCGAATATTTCATTTTCACACAAACAGTTCAAAAACATCTTAATTTAGCTCTTGGTGTGCTCTAATTGGTGAATTGTGTGATATCGCTGCAATACTTTATTTTTAATAGCTATAAAACAAGAATGAACTCGTTTTTTCTGAGCTCATCATTCCACACGCTCCTGCTCAGAGCGGTGATTCATCTCTCGTGTTTCTCACGTATCACTGACCACACATCAATTATTAATGAGCCCTGACCTGATAATAATCATATATGTTGGTTTAGCTTGTCAGTGTGAATTAAATCCAAGTATTTATTTGTATTTTAACCGATTTAAAAGTGAAACCAAAAGACAGTCTCCTCCCTTTTTTAGTCCGGTAACTGCACCTGTAGGGGCGCTATTTCTCTCAGACAATGGAAGTCTAAGCACACACACTCAAACAGAGGGACAGAGTGAGATGAGATGTCTGACAGTTTTTTTATTTTCTTTTAGTCATACAGTGTTGTAAAGTCATGAAACTATGCATATGTCCTCAGAATGATTTGATCTCTGTATGATTTTTTTTTTTAAGTGTTTGGAAGCTGCAATTTAAAAATACAAGACAATTAATGATCCTTTTTACTGTCATTTCAAAAAAATCACCACGACAAAACCGTTCAAGCTAACCAAAATCCGTTCGCAATTTAAGTTCCTCAATGTTTTTTCAACATGTAGACAAAGTTTGGTGAGTATAGTGAACATTTCCTGTGAGGAGTATGCATTAAATCAGAGCTCAATTTAAATATTCAAATCAAAATAGCCGACTTCCTGTTGGTCGTAGCTGATGACTGTGAATTAGAAAGTTGTCCGTCTTGAAAAGAACAATTTATGTACCAAGTTTGGTGTCTGTAGCTAAAACTAACCCCCCCACTTTTGACAAAAGGTGGCACTATAGAGTGCCTCCTTCACGCCCTTTTAAAAGCTTTTGCCATTGTCTAGCTATCACTAATACTGATATGTGTTTTGAGTTTCATGTAAATCTGAGCTTGTTGTCTGCCTCAAACTCACCATAACAGAACATTCAAATTTGACACGTTGCCATGGCAACACTATATCAGATATCAATATCCCCACAACAGATTTACATCGGCCGTGTTTTGTCATTATTCTGAAGTTTTAAGTAAATAGAGTAAAAATAAGATGCTGAATTCAAAGCATTTGGAAAATGACACACTTCCTGCTGCCAGTTGGTGGCGCTATAATGTTGACTCTTAATAGTCACATATATAAAATCGGTATCATACAACGAACAAACCAATGAAGTTTGATCAAATTCAGGAAATGTATGTGGATGTTATTAGACATTTCCTGTTTCTCATTTCTCGCCATAATTTCAACGCCTCGCCACGGGCAAACCGTTAGAGATATCAAAAATCCCCTCGCAATTTTCCATCCCCAATGTCTTGAGATCATGTTGACCGAGTTTGGTGGCAATCAAGTAAAAGACCTATGACAACTATATCAAATTCCAGAGCATGCTTTTTATAAACAGCCCTAAATAGCTGACTTCCTGTTGGGCGGAGCCTATGACATAGAGTGCGAAAGTTGTTCGGCTCAATGAGATCTATAAGTGTACTGAGTTTCATATAAATACATGAAAGTGTGTGTGAGCCATGGTTCAAGATTTCTGACTGTGTTCCAGGGGGCGCTGTAGAGCCCCTGTGCCACGCCCGGGTCCCAGTCTCTGTGGCGTCCTGATGGCCGCAGATTCCAATGTGTGTGCCAATTTTCAAGAGTTTTTGAGCATGTTAAGGCCTCCAAAAACCCCCGGAAGGTTTAATAAAAAATAAAAAAAATAATAATTAAAGCTGCAAGCAGCGATGAACGGGCCCTCGCACCCGGGCTCACCGCCATCGTGTGGCTTTAGTAAAAAGGTGAACGTTGAGAAATATGCATTTAATGTCCTAAATATAAGTTGAATATATCAAAGTATATCCCATATATGTGCCAATCTTCCTGTTGCCAGCAGGTGGCGCTATCATTATAATGGAATATTGGCCTTCAGATGTGTTCAGGCCAGGACTTTTATCAAACATGTGAAGTTTGGGGAAGATTGAAAATTTTATGCCTGAGTTACAACAACTTCTCTTGCTGTGGCAAGACATCAAATTTTGTCATGGCGCCATGGAAACACCCTTTAACAAAAACTCAAGATCTCCAAAAGTTAACATTGCACAGGCCTTTAGATCAGACTGACCACAAAATATATGTTAATCTAAAAAAAAATTATAGGAGTAGTTTGTCGCAGCCTAAAACATGTCACTTCCTGTTGCCAGCAGGTGGCGCTATTACTATAACTGAATATGTGCATGTAGATCTGTTAAGGGCAGAAGTCTTAACTAACATGTGAAGTTTGGCGCAGATTGGACATTGTATGTCTGAGTTACAGCAACTTCCTTTTCATCGCAATATATCAAAATTTGTCAGGCCGCCATGGACACGTCCTTTAACGAAACCTCAAGATCATTGCAATTTAAAAATGCAAAGGCCTTTAGATTACACTGACCAAGTTTGGTGAAGATCTGAATAAATCTCTAGGAGGAGTTAGTTAAAGTACAACCCCTGAAAATGGCAAAAACAACACCAATTTTGCAGAGAAAATTCTAAATAACTGACTTCCTGTTGGGATTCGGATTTCGTACCAACAGACTTTTTTGTAGGTATTGGTGTGTTACATGTGTGTACCGATTTTTGTACATGTACGTGAAACATAGCTCGAGGCACACTCCGTTGAAAGTGCATATGCACTCCGTTGAAAGTGTATAGGTGGCGCTATCGAGCCATTTTGCCACACCCAATGGAATATTTGCCTTCATATGTGTTCAGGCCAGGACCCTTATCACACACGTGAAGTTTGGGGAAGATCGGACATTTTATGCCTGAGTTATAACATCTTTTATTCCCATGGCGAGACATCGAACTTCGTCACGGCGCCATGGACACGCCTTTTAACAAAAACTCAAGATCTTCACAACTAAACATCACACAGGTCTTTAGATTAGACTGACCACAAAAAAGACATTGATGTCATAAAATTTCTAGGAGTAGTTTGTCGCAGTGTAAAATATGTAACTTCCTGTTGCCAATAGGTGGCGCTATGACTATAACTGAATATTGGCATGTAGATCTGTTCAGGTCAAGAGTCTTATCCAACATGTGAAGTTTGGGGCAGATTGGACATTGTATGTCTGAGTTACAGCAACTTCCTTTTTCATGGCGAAACATCAAAATTTGTCAGGCCGCCATGGACCCGCCCTTTAACGAAACCTCAAGTCCTTCGCAATTTATTATCGCAAAGGGCTTTAGATTACACTGACCAAGTTTGGTGTTGATCTGAATAAATCTCTAGCAGGAGTTCGTTAAAGTACAACCCCTGAAAATGGCAAAAACAACACCAATTTTGAAGGGAAAATTCAAAATAACCGACTTCCTGTTGGGATCTGGATTTCGTACCAAGAGACTTTTTTGTAGGTATTGGAGTGTTACATGTGTGTACCAATTTTTGTACATGTATGTGAAACATAGCTCGAGGCGCACTCCGTTGAAAGTGTATAGGTGGCGCTATAGAGCCATTCTGCCACACCCGGTGGAATATTGGCCTGAAGATCTGTTCAGGCCAGGACTCTTATCACACATGTGAAGTTTGGGGAAGATCGGACATCTTATGCCTGAGTTATAACATCTTTTATTCGCATGGCGAGACATCGAACTTCGTCGCGGCGCCATGAACAAGCCTTTTAACGAAAACTCAAGATCTTCACAACTGAACATCGCACAGGCCTTTAGATTAGACTGACCACAAAAAAGACATTGATGTCATAAAATTTCTAGGAGTAGTTCGTCGCAGCGTAAAATATGTCACTTCCTGTTGCCAATAGGTGGCACTATGACTATAACTGAATATGGGCATGTCAATCTGTTCAGGTTTGGAGTCTCATCAAACATGTGAAGTTTGGGGCAGATTGGTCATTGTATGTGTGAGTTATAGCAACTTCATTTTTCATGGCGAATCATCGAAATTCGCCAGGCCGCCACGGACACGCCCTTCAACGAAAAGTCAGGATCTTCGCAATTTAACATCGCAAAGGCCTTTAGATTAGGCATACCAAATTTGGTGTTGATTTGAAGAACTCTCTAGGAGGAGTTCGTTAAAATACAACACATGGAAATGACCAAAATTACACAAAATATGCTCATAATATTAAAAATAACCGACTTCCTGTTGGGTTTAGAATTTCGCTCCAAGAGTCTTTTTTGTAGGTATTGGTGTGTTACATATGTGTGCCAATTTTCGTGCATGTACGTGAAACATAGCTGGAAGGCTGTTGATTTTCTTGGTATAGGTGGCGCTGTCGAGCCATTTTGCCACACCCTCTTCTGAATCCTATATCAGACGAAAATTTTCACCAGGTTTGACGAGTGTGCAAAGTTTCATGACTTTTTGAGCATGTTAAAGCCCTCAAAAATGCGATTCATTCGGGAGAAGAAGAAGAAGAAGAAGAAGAATAAATATAGCTGCAAGCAGCGATGGCGGGCTCAAGCCACCAGTGCCATCGCCACCCCGGTGGCATCAGGTAAACTGTGCCCAGCGGGCACATGCATTCACAATATCCCTCTGGCAGTGAGGTTTTAAAGGATAGAGGGGAGCGTAGAGGGGAGCGTGCATTTGCAGTGGCTGGGCCACGACTCTGGAATACCCTGCCTTTAGAGATCAGACTGGCCCCTTCCTTGTCTATTTTTAAATCTTTGCTAAAAACTTTTTTATTTTCCTTAGTGTACTGACTACTGTGTTATGCTACATTTTGAAATGGGTGGTTTTAAATTTTTTGTCTGGTCTATTTTTATGTATGTGTAATATTCTTGCTCTTATGTTAAAGCACTTTGGTCAGCCAGGAGGCTGTTGTAAATACGCTATACAAATAAATTGAACTTGAACTAGAACTTGAACTTGATATGGCAGTTAAAGGGTTAATCCAAATCATCTAGACTTTAAAATCACATTCACAGAACAATATATATATATATATATATATATATATATATATATATATATATATATATATATATATATAACTTTAGTAACACTTTACAATAAGATTTCATTTATAAACATTATGTTAACATGAACAATATTTATATAGCATTCATTCATGTCAGTTAATATTCCAAACTTAAACATTAAAACATTGTTTTATTGTGATTTTTTTCCAAGCACATTTTACCAATTCCAAACCATATCAATCTTAATAACTACCATTATTTTTTATTTAATCATTTATGAGTGCTATACAATAGTCCAGGAAAGCTGGAAGAGAAAAACAGGTCAAGAAGAACTGACAAAAGAATTGCAAAAGAATTAGGAATTAATGTGAAGATTAATTTTTAGTCAATTCTGCAAGACAGACTTTCAGGAAAGGAGGTGGAATAAAAATGAACTCCTAAATCTTAATCCCAGATTCTGGAAGATATATTCCTCAAACCATCGGACAAGAGAAGGTGGTGCTGGTCCTTCACGAGTCACTCTAATCTGTTCATTAAGCCTATATATAAAGTCTTAATATATAGTATTTCACAATACTTCATGGTATTCTAATTAAATAATTTTTTTGAATCTTAGATCTCTCAGAACCTGACACATTGTAATTCTGAGACTCCAGGAAAGTGGCAGTTCTGTAAAATGTTGGCGCTGGAGACTAAATGCTCACTGATAGTTTCACACCTAATTCACTTAAAACACACACAAACACACACACACAGTGACAGAGGGACAGAGTGACATCAGATGTATGTTTTTTAATTTTCTGTCATCCATATAATGTTGTATAGTCATGAAACTATGCATATTTCCTCAGAATGACTTGTCTTCTATATGTACATTTTTTTGAAGTGTTTAGAAGCTGCACTTTTTTTTACTGGTTCCTTTTTTACTATTATTTCAAAAAATCACCACGACAAAACCATTCAAGCTATACAAAATTCATTCACACCTGTTCTGTAAGATTAATTCTTTAAACAGTGGTAAAAGAGGATGTGGTGCTGAACCTTCAAGAGTCACTTAAAACGTATCTGTCCATAAAGCCTATTAAGAATTATTCTTAATATACAGTTCACAATACTTCAGCTTGTTATTCTAATTAAGTGAGGGTCATTTTATCAGTAAAATTCCTAAAATACATATTATTTTATTTGAAAGATTTCTATAAATGATTTAAATCATACTCGTTTCTCCAATAATTATTTAAAAGTAATCCTATAGCTCCCTCTGGTGGCCATTATTGGTACTAAGAATTGCAAGCTTGATTTATAAGTTATGATAGTTTTAATTTTATGCTGGCTCTTGAAAATGATAAAGCTATGAAACTTACTGTGCTTCCTTCAAATGAGGACTTCTACTTATATAAAAAATTATGAAGAGTTAGAATGAAAAATTTTAAAGATATAGTAAAATAACTATTGTATTTTTTATGTTACTTTAATAAATCTCTATGGCAACACCATTTAAGCTATCCTAAACCCATTCACAATTTAACATCTCAGTATATTGGCATCATGTTGAAAAAGGAGTATGGAGTAGTATGAGGAGGAGTATGAATTCATTTGCAGGCTTTATCATAAATCCACAATAAAATTTCTGAGTTCTGTATCAATCTGTGTTGTTGTTTGTTTATTTTTATCTTTTATTTTTCATAGGAAGATAACTGACCCTTTACTCTCCTTTTTAATAAATGTGCTTATAAACCAAGGACAAGCTATTTATAGCTGTATTTATAAACTGCTTACTACTGACTATTAATATTGGGACAAGGCTTTATAAAGCATGAACTGACTATTTAATAATGAGTGCAGTTATTATAAAGTGTTATCAATGAATTTGCTAATGTTAACAAATTAGACATTATTTTACAGTGTTATCAAATCCTTAAATGACTCATAAGCATTTGTGAAAGTTCTGCTTGCATTACAGCTTAGTATTGATCTGTGAGCTGAACAGATTTACTGTTACATCTATGAGATTATGTAAGTTAAAATAAATATAATGTCACAGGATGTCATAGGTCAGTATCAAATGAGTTTGAAATTATTATTTGCAGCACAAATAAGTTTTTTTTTAGGATTTTTAAAAATCCCTAAAACTGACAGAAAAAGGTTAAGGCCTAAGCTATTTCTATGTGAGTGGCTAAATTTATTTTTGTTTTCATAATTGTAATACACAAACTATGAAATTATACAAAATGTATAAAAAGGTAAATAAATAAATACGCACACATTAAAAAGCAGCCAAGTCGAATGAGTTTCCTTTTTTATATAGATTAAAATTGAAGACAGAAGCAAGTGGTAAATGTGGTCACTTTAATATTCAAATCCAGTAGATCCAGTTTATGTTCACGTGGCTGTTTTCGTTTATATTCGCCAAGCTATTATGTATTTTGAAATAATCTTGTCCGTGATGTGTTCGTTCGTACGACGAAAGGCAGAATCCAGCAGCTCGAGAGATATATGTTATTCTGCCAGTCGCGCTTTCAAATAGTCTTGCACACTTAAACAGGTCACAAACACCTGCACTTAGCTCTTGTTGTGTTACAATGGGTTTATTGTGTGCATTTGTGGTAATATTTTATTTAAAAAAGCTCTTAAACAAGAATAAATTCGTTTGTTTTGAGCTCGACACTGTACGCGCTGATCGGAGGCGTGATTTCAGATAGGCAGCCACAAATATTTCATTTTCACACAAACAGTTCAAAAACATCTGAATTTAGCTCTTGGTGTGTTCTAATTGGTTGATTGTGTGATATCGCTGTAATAATTTATTTTTAAAAGCTTTAAAACAGGAATAAATTCGTTTTCTCTGAGCTCTTTACTCCAGACGCTCGTGATCACAGCGGTGATTCATCTCTCCTATTTCTCACGTATCTCTGGCCAGAAATAATTATTCCATGAGCCCTGAACCGGTAATAATCAGATATGTTGGTTTAGCTTGTCAGTGTGAATTAAATCTAAGTATTTATTTGTATTTTTAACCGATTTAAAAGTGAAAGTAAAAGTTCGGGAATTGAACCTGTAGGGGCGCTATTTCTCTCAGACAATGGAAGTCTGAAGCACATATACTCAAACAGAGGGACAGAGTGAGATGAGATGTCTGACAGTTTTTTAATTTTCTGTTATCCATACAGTGTTGTAAAGTCGTGAAACTATGCATATTTCCTCAGAATGACTTTTTCATCTGTATGAAAAAATTCTTTGACGTGTTTGGAAGCTGCAATTTAAAAATACAATAATGATTCCCTTTGTAAGGTCATTTAAAAAAATCACCACGGCAAAACCATTCAAGCTATCCAAAATCCATTCACAATTTAAGTTCCTATCAGAAATACTGATGTGTGTTCAGAGTTTTGTGAAATTCTAAGTATGTTATTTGCCTCAAAATCACCTGAGAAGTATTCCAGTTTGAAATGTTGCCACGGCAACAATTTTTTAGATATCAATATCCCCCTTGCAGATTTATATCGGCTGTGTTTTAACATTATTCTGATGAAGTTTGAAGCAAATCGAGTAATAATAAGATGCTGAATTCAAATCATTTTGAAAATGACACACTTCCTTCTGCCAGTTGGTGGCGCTATAACTTTGACTCCTAATAGTCACATATATGCGATCGACATCTTACAACGAATAATCTGATGAAGTTTGATTAAAATCAGGAAATGTATGTGGATGGTATTAGACACTTCCTGTTTCTCATTTCTCGCCATAATTTCAACGCCTCGCCAAGAGCAAACCGTTCGAGATATCAAAAATCCCCTGGCAATTTTTCATCCCCAGTGTCTTGAGATCATGTTGACCGAGTTTGGCGGCAATCGAGAAAAAAACCTATGACAAGTATTTCAAATTCCAGAGCATGCGCTTTTTACATAACTCTAAATAGCTGACTTCCTGATGGGCGGAGCCTATGACATGCAATACGAAAGTTGTTCGGCACGATGAGATCTATATGTGTACTGAGTTTCATATGAATATGTGCAAGTATGTGTGAGCTATACATCAACATTTCTGACTGTGTTCCAGGGGGCGCCGTAGAGCCACTGTGCCACGCCCGGGACCCAGCTTCTGCAGGCTCCTAAAGGCCACAGATTCCAAAGTGTGCGCAAATTTTCAAGAGTTTTTGAGTATATTAAGGACCCCAAAAGCCCCCACAACTTTGACGAAAAATTTGAATACTAAACCCTAAATAGCCAACTTCCTGTTGGGCGGAGCCTATGATATGCAATACAAAAGTTGTTTGGATTGATGAGATTTATATGTGTACCGAGTTTCATACGTCTACGAGCAAGAATGTATGATATATGGCCCTCCATATTCCAGGGGGCGCTGTAGAGCCCCTGTGCCACGCCCGTGTATCAGTCTCTGCCCGGCCCTAATGGCCGCAGGTTCCAATCTGTGTGCCAATTTTCAAGACTTTTTAAGCATGTTAAGGGCCCCAAAAGCCCCCGAGACGTTGGAAAAAAATAATAATAATAATAATAATAATAATAATAATAAAAAATAATCCTAAGGAAAACAATAGGCCTCTCGCCCTTTGGGCTTGAGCCCTAATAATTAAAGCTGCAAGCAGCGATGAACGGGCCCTCGCACCCGGGCTCACCGCCATCGTGTGGCTTTAGTAAAAAGGTGAACGTTGAGAAATATGCATTTAATGTCCTAAATATAAGTGGAATATATCAAAGTATATCCCATATGTGTGCCAATCTTACCGTTGCCAGCAGGTGGCGCTATCATTATAATGGAATATTGGCCTTCAGAGGTGTTCAGGCCAGGACTCTTATCAAACATGTGAAGTTTGGGGAAGATTGAACATTTTATGCTTGAGTTACAACAACTTCTCTTGCTGTGGCAAGACATCAAATTTTGTCATGGCGCCATGGAAACGCCCTTTAACAAAAACTCAAGATCTCCAAAAGTTAACATTGCACAGGCCTTTAGATTAGACTGACCACAAAATATATGTTAATCTCAAAAAAATTATAGGAGTAGTTTGTCGCAGCGTAAAACATGTCACTTCCTGTTGCCAATAGGTGGCGCTATGACTATAACTGAATGTGGGCATGTAGATCTGTTAAGGGCAGAAGTTTTATCTAACATGTGAAGTTTGGGGCAGATTGGACATTATATGTCTGAGTTACAGCAACTTCCTTTTTCATGGCGAAACATCGAAATTTGTCAGGCCACCATGGACACGCCCTTTAACGAAATCTAAAGATCTTCGCAATTTAACATCGCAAAGGGCTTAAGATTACACTGACCAGGTTTGGTGTTGATCTGAATAAATCTCTAGGAGGAGTTCGTTAAAGTACAACCCCTGAAAATGGCAAAAACAACGCCAATATTGCAGAGAAAATTCTAAATAACCGACTTCCTGTTGGGATTCGGATTTCGTACCAAGAGACTTTTTTGTAGGTATTGGTGTGTTACATGTGTATACCGATTTTTGTACATGTACGTGAAACATAGCTCGAGGCGCACTCTGTTGAAAGTGTATAGGTGGCGCTATCGAGCCATTTTGCCACACCTGATGGAATTTTGGCCTTCAGATGTGTTCAGGCCAGGACTCTTATCACACATGTGAAGTTTGGGGAAGATCGGACATTTTATGCCTGAGTTATAACATCTTTTATTCCCATGGCGAGACATCGAACTTCGTGACGGCGCCATGGACACGCCTTTTAACGAAAACTCAAGATCTTCACAACTTAACATCGCACAGGGCTTTAGATTAGACTGACCACAAAAAATACATTGATGTCATAAAATTTCTAGGAGTAGTTCATCGCAGTGTAAAATATGTCACTTCCTGTTGCCAATAGGTGGCGCTATGACTATAACTGAATATGGGCATGTCAATCTGTTCAGGTCAGGAGTCTCATCAAACATGTGAAGTTTGGGGCAGATTGGTCATTGTATGTCTGAGTTATAGCAACTTCCTTTTTCATGGCGAATCATCGAAATTCGCCAGGCCGCCACGGACACGCCCATTAACGAAAACTCAAAAGCTTCGCAATTTAACATCGCAAAGGCCTTCAGATTAGGCATACCAAATTTGGTGTTGATCTGAATGAATCTCTAGGAGGAGTTCGTTAAAATACAACGCATGGAAATGACAAAAATGACACAAAATTTGTTCATAATATTAGTAATAACCGACTTCCTGTTGGGTTTCGGATTTTGCTCCAAGAGACTTTTTTGTAGATATTGGAGAGTTACATGTGTATACCGATTTTCATACATGTACATGAAACGTAGCTCGAGGCGCACACCGTTGAACGTGTATAGGTGGCGCTGTTGAGCCATTTTGCCACACCCACTTCTGAAACCCATATCAGATGTAAATTTTCGCCAGTTCTGAGGTGTGTGCAAAGTTTCATGACTTTTCGAGCATGTTTAGGCCCTCAAAAATGCGATTCATTTTGGAGAAGAAGAATAATAATAATAAATATAGC
This sequence comes from Carassius auratus, assembly GCF_003368295.1. NCBI lineage: Eukaryota > Metazoa > Chordata > Actinopteri > Cypriniformes > Cyprinidae > Carassius > Carassius auratus. Next base: position 691,812 of record NW_020525296.1, read on the forward strand.
TGCAAGCAGCAATGTCGGGCTCAAGCCATCAGTGCAACGCCACCCCGGTGGCATCGGGAAAACTGTGCCCAGCGGGCATAAGCATTTACAGTAGCCCTCTGACAATCAAGTTTTAAGGGATGCGGCAGTTAAAGGGTTACTCCGACCAATCTAGACTTTGAAATCACATACACAGAACAATATATATAACTTTAGTAACACTTTATTTTAATATTTATAAAAAATGTATAAGGTGTGCATTGTAGCTGACACCTATATGAACACATTACAATTGTTTTGTGACTGCAAGTCTTTCTTCTCAAATGCTATTGAGCTTCAAATTTGCATTGGAGCCCATGTGAAAAAGTAGCATAATTTACATATGACTTACAGTTTGTTGTAATAAATATCAAACATTCAAATTAATTGTGCATTATAGCTGTCACCTAGATGAACAATTACAGTTGTTTTTATGGCTGTAAGTCATTCTCTTCAAATGCTACTGACGTTAGAAAAGTTTATAACAATATCACAGGTAACTTTAGAGACGGTCCCTAAATTTGAGACTCTCGAATGTGTAATGTCAAGACAATTGTATGCCTGTTTTTTTTTTTCTTTAGTTTTCTTTTCTCTGTGCCGGATAGCTGATGTCCTTTACCCGGGCATAGATGTCCATCCATCAATTACGAACATTCAGCCGCAAACATGAGGTGTGAGCGGTCGCGAGCGCGGATGGGAGAATGGCGCATGTGGGTTTTTTTTTTTTTTTTTTTTTTGAGCAAATGGGATGGTGCCCCCTCTGGGAGTTGGTGCCCTACGAAGACTGCATACTCTGCATATAGGGAGCGGCGGTACTATCTGGAAGATATATTCCTCAAACCATCGTACAAGAGGAGATGATGCTAGTCCTTCAAGAATCGCTCAAAACCTTTTCAAGTGTACAGTTTCCTTTTATTGCATCTTGAAATAAATATTTCTGAATTCTGAATCAAACTGGGTTGTGTTTATTTATTTATTTTATAAGACAACTGAGACTTTAATCTCCTTCGTAATATATGTGCTTTTAAACCAAGAACAATTTATTTATATGTATTACTGCTTAATAATGACTATTATTAAGGGAAAAGGCTTTATAATCATGAACTATTTACTAATGCTTAGCTAATGAGTGCAGTTTTTATAAAGTGTTACCAATGCATTTACTAATGTTAATAAATTAGACATTATTTTACAGTGTTACCAAATCCTTTAATAATGTATTAGTGTTTTGTAATGATTTTAATGACCTATAAGCATTTGTGAAATAGTTTTGCTTGCATTGCAGCTTAATCTGTCAGTTGAAGAGTTTTACTGTTACATCCATGAGATTAATAAATGTCATGTCACGTCACAGGTTGTCATAGGTCAGCATCAAATGAGTTTGAAATTATTATTTGCAGCACAAATAAGGATTCTTAGGATGTTTTTAAATCCCTAAAACTGTCAGAAAAGGATAAGGCCTAAGAGATTTCTTAACCTGTAATGAAAAGAAAAAACACCACCATTAGCAACAACAAAAACAATAACAATTTAAAATACAGATTTTTTTCCCCCTGATTATTAAAGGGATGATTAGGTCTCTCTCTCTCTCTCTCTCTCTCTCTCTCTCTGCCAGACAGCCCCTCCCTACAATCCACACACACTGTCAGTCACCAAAAATTCACAGTCACCAACCCCCTCACACTCCCCCTCCCTCTCCCCCTCCCTTTCCTCACACAGACAGAGTGGCCAGAGTGAGATCATGTCAGTTGAGAAGTCTGACAGTTTTTTAATTTTCTGTTATCCATACAGTGTTGTAAAGTCGTGAAACTATGCATATTTCCTCAGAATGACTTTTTCATCTGTATGAAAAAATTATTTGACATGTTTGGAAGCTGCAATTTAAAAATACAATAATGATTCCCTTTGTAAGGGCATTTCAAAAAATCACCACGGCAAAACCATTCAAGCTATCCAAAATCCATTCACAATTTAAGTTCCTATCAGAAATACTGATGTGTGTTCAGAGTTTTGTGAAATTCTAAGTATGTTATTTGCCTCAAAATTACCTGAGAAGTATTCCAGTTTGACATGTTGCCACGCCAACAATTTTTTAGATATCAATATCCCCCTTGCAGATTTATATCGGCTGTGTTTTAACATTATTCTGATGAAGTTTGAAGCTAATCGAGTAATAATAAGATGCTGAATTCAAATCATTTTGAAAATGACACACTTCCTTCTGCCAGTTGGTGGCGCTATAACTTTGACTCCTAATAGTCACATATATGCGATCGACATAATACAACGAATAATCTGATGAAGTTTTATTAAAATCAGGAAATGTATGTGGATGTTATTAGACACTTCCTGTTTCTCATTTCTCGCCATAATTTCAACGCCTTGCCACAAGCAAACCGTTCGAGATATCAAAAATCCCCTGGCAATTTTTCATCCCCAGTGTCTTGAAATCATGTTGACCGAGTTTGGCGGCCATCGAGTAAAAAACCTATGACAAGTATTTCAAATTCCAGAGCATGGGCTTTTTACATGATGCTAAATAGCTGACATCCTGTTGGGCGGAGCCTAGGACATGCAATACAAAAGTTGTTCGGCACGGTGAGATCTATATGTGTACTGAGTTTCATATGAATATGTGCAAGTATGTGTGAGCTATACATCAACATTTCTGACTGTGATCCAGGGGGCGCCGTAGAGCCCCTGTGCCACGCCCGGGTCCCAGCCTCTGCAGGCTCCTAAAGGCCACAGATTCCAAAGTGTGTGCAAATTTTCAAGAGTTTTTGAGTATGTTAAGGACCCCAAAAGCCCCCACAACTTTGACGAAAAATTTGAATACTAAACCCTAAATATCCAACTTCCTGTTGGGCGGAGCCTATGACATGCAGTACGAAAGTTGTTTGGTTTGATGAGATCTACATGTGTACCGAGTTTCGTGTGTCTATGTGCACGTATGTATGATATATGGCCCTCAGTATTCCAGGGGGCGCTGTAGAGCCCCTGTGCCACGCCCGTGTATCAGTCTCTGCCCAGCCCTAATGGCCGCAGGTTCCAAGGTGTGTGCCAATTTTCAAGAGTTTTCGAGCATGTTAAGGGCCCCAAAAGCCCCCGAGACGTTGGAAAAAAATAATAATAATAATAATACTAAAAAATAATCCTAAGGAAAACAATAGGGCTCTCGCCCTCCAGGCTTGAGCCCTAATTAAAGCTGCAAGCAGCGATGAACGGGCCCTCGCACCCGGGCTCACCGCCATCGTGTGGCTTTAGTAAAAAGGTGAACGTTGAGAAATATGCATTTAATGTCCTAAATATAAGTGGAATATATCAAAGTATATCCCATATATGTGCCAATCTTACCGTTGCCAGCAGGTGGCGCTATCATTATAATGGAATATTGGCCTTCAGATGTGTTCAGGCCAGGACTCTTATCAAACATGTGAAGTTTGGGGAAGATTGAACATTTTATGCTTGAGTTACAACAACTTCTCTTGCTGTGGACAAGACATCAAATTTTGTCATGGCGCCATGGAAACGCCCTTTAACAAAAACTCAACATCTCCAAAAGTTAACATTGCACAGGCCTTTAGATTAGACTGACCACAAAATATATGTTAATCTCAAAAAAATTATATGAGTAGTTTGTCGCAGCGTAAAACATGTCACTTCCTGTTGCCAATAGGTGGCGCTATGACTATAACTGAATGTGGGCATGGAGATCTGTTAAGGGCAGAAGTTTTATCTAACATGTGAAGTTTGGGGCAGATTGGACATTGTATGTCTGAGTTACAGCAACTTCCTTTTTCATGGCGAAACATCGAAATTTGTCAGGCCGCCATGGACACACCCTTTAACGAAATCTAAAGATCTTCGCAATTTAACATCGCAAAGGGCTTAAGATTACACTGACAAGGTTTGGTGTTGATCTGAATAAATCTCTAGGAGGAGTTTGTTAAAGTACAACCCCTGAAAATGGCCAAAAAAACGCCAATTTTGCAGAGAAAATTCTAAATAACCGACTTCCTGTTGGGATTCGGATTTCATACAAAGAGACTTTTTTGTAGGTATTGCTGTGTTACATGTGTATACCGATTTTTGTACATGTACGTGAAACATAGCTCGAGGCGCACTCTGTTGAAAGTGTATAGGTGGCGCTATCGAGCCATTTTGCCACACCTGATGGAATTTTGGCCTTCAGATGTGTTCAGGCCAGGACTCTTATCACACATGTGCAGTTTGGGGAAGATCGGACATTTTATGCCTGAGTTATAACATATTTTATTCGCATGGCGAGACATCGAACTTCGTGACGGCGCCATGGACACGCCTTTTAACGAAAACTCAAGATCTTCACAACTTAACATCGCACAGGCCTTTAGATTAGACTGACCACAAAAAATACATTGATGTCATAAAATTTCTAGGAGTAGTTCATCGCAGTGTAAAATATGTCACTTCCTGTTGCCAATAGGTGGCGCTATGACTATAACTGAATATGGGCATGTCAATCTGTTCAGGTCAGGAGTCTTATCAAACATGTGAAGTTTGGGGCAGATTGGTCATTGTATGTCTGAGTTATAGCAACTTCCTGTTTCATGGCGAATCATCGAAATTCGCCAGTCCGCCACGGACACGCCCATTAACGAAAACTCAAAAGCTTCGCAATTTAACATCGCAAAGGCCTTTAGATTAGGCATACCAAATTTGGTGTTGATCTGAATGAATCTCTAGGACGATTTCGTTAAAATACAACGCATGGAAATGACAAAAATGACACAAAATTTGCTCATAATATTAGTAATAACCGACTTCCTGTTGGGTTTCGGATTTTGCTCCAAGAGACTTTTTTGTAGGTATTGGAGAGTTACATGTGTATACCGATTTTCATACATGTACATGAAACGTAGCTCGAGGCGCACACCATTGAACGTGTATAGGTGGCGCTGTTGAGCCATTTTACCACACCCACTTCTGAAACCCATATCAGACGTAAATTTTCGCCAGTTCTGAGGTGTGTGCAAAGTTTCATGACTTTTCTAGCATGTTTAGGCCCTCAAAAATGCGATTCATTTTGGAGAAGAAGAATAATAATAATAATAATAATAATAATAATAATAATAATAATAATAATAAACGGAGCAATTCCAAGAGGGTCCTCACACCATCGGTGCTCGGGCCCTAATAATAATAATAATAATAATAATTAAAGCTGCAAGCAGCGATGAACGGGCCCTCGCACCCGGGCTCACCGCCATCGTGTGGCTTTAGTAAAAAGGTGAACGTTGAGAAATATGCATTTAAACTCATAAATATAAGTGCAATATATCAAAGTTTATTCCATATGTGTGCCAATCTTCCTGTTGCCAGCAGGTGGCGCTATCGTTATAATGGAATATTGGCCTTCAGATGTGTTCAAGCCAGGACCCTTATCACACATGTGAAGTTTGGGCAAGATCGGACATTTTATGCCTGAGTTATAACATCTTTTATTCCCATGGCGAGACATCGAACTTTGTCATGGCGACATGGACATGCCTTTTAACAAAAATTCAAGATCTTCACAACTAAACATCACACAGGTCTTTAGATTAGACTGACCACAAAAAAGACATTGATGTCATAAAAGTTCTAGGAGTAGTTTGTCACAGTGTAAAATATGTCACTTCCAGTTGCCAAAAGGTGGCGCTATGACTATAACTGAATATTGGCATGTAGATCTGTTCAGGTGAAGAGTCTTAACAAAAATGTGAAGTTTGGGGCGGATTGGACATTGTATGTGTGAGTTATAGCACCATCATTTTTCACGGCGAATCATCGAAATTTGTCAGGCCGCCATGGACACGCCCTTTAACGAAACCTCAATTCCTTCGCAATTTAACATCGCAAAGGGCTTTAGATTACACTGACCAAGTTTGGTGTTGATCTGAATAAATCTCTAGGAGGAGTTCGTTAAAATACAATCCCTGAAAGTGACAAAAACAACACCAATTTTGCAGGGAAAATTAAAAATAACCAACTTCCTGTTGGGATTCGGATTTCGTACCAATAGACTTTTTTGTAGCTATTGGTGTGTTGCATATGTTTACCGATTTTCGTACATGTATATGACACGTAGCTTGAGGCGCACTCCATTGAAAATGTATAGGTGGCGCTATCGAGCCATTTTGCCACACCCAATGGAATATTAGCCTCCAGATGTGTTCAGGTCAGTACTCTTATCAAACATTTGAAGTTTGGGCAAGATCTGATATTTTATGACTGAGTTACAACAACTTCTACTCCCATGGCGAGACATCGAACTTTGACATGGCGCCATGGTCACGCCCTTTAACGAAAACTCAAGATCTTCTCAATTTAACATCGTACAGGCCTTTAGATTAGACTGACGACAAAAAAGACATTGATGTCAAAAATTTCTAGGAGTAGTTTGTCGCAGCGTAAAATATGTCACTTCCTGTTGCCAATAGGTGGCGCTATGACTATAACCGAATATGGTCGTGTCAAACTGTTCAGGACAGGAGTCTCATCTAACATGTGAAGTTTGGGGCAGATTGGTCATTGAATGTCTGAGTTATAGCAACTTCCTGTTTCATGGCGAATCATCGAAATTCGCCAGGCCGCCACACACAGGCCCTTCAACGAAAACTCAAAAGCTTCGCAATTTAACATCGCAAAGGCCTTTAGATTAGGCATACCAAATTTGGTGTTGATCTGAATTAATCTCTAGGAGGAGTTCGTTAAAATACAACGCATGGAAATGACAAAAATGACACAAAATTTGCTCATAATATTATAAATAACCGACTTCCTGTTGGGTTTCGGATTTTGCTCCAAGAGACTTTTTTGTAGGTATTGGTGAGTTACATGTGTATACCGATTTTCATACATGTACATGAAACGTAGCTCGAGGCGCACACCGTTGAACGTGTATAGGTGGCGCTGTTGAGCCATTTTGCCACACCCACTTCTGAAACCCATATCAGATGTAAATTTTCGCCAGTTCTGAGGTGTGTGCAAAGTTTCATGACTTTTCGAGCATGTTTAGGCCCTCAAAAATGCGATTCATCTTAGAGAAGAAGAATAATAATAATAATAATAATAAACGGAGCAATTCCAAGAGGGTCCTCACACCATCGGTGCTCGGGCCCTAATAATAATAATAATAATAATAAACGGAGCAATTCCAAGAGGGTCCTCACACCATCGGTGCTCGGGCCCTAAATATAGCTGCAAGCAGCGATGGCGGGCTCAAGCCACCAATGCCATCGCCACCCCGGTGGCATCAGGTAAAGTGTGCCCAGCGGGCACATGCATTCATAATATCCCTCTGGCAGTGAGGTTTTAAAGGATATGGCAGTTAAAGGGTTAATCCGAATCATCTAGACTTTAAAATTACATTCACAGAACAATATATATATATATATATATATATATATATATATATATATATATATATATATATATATATATATATATATATTTATAACTTTAGTAACACTTTACAATAAGATTTCATTTATAAACATTATGTTAACATGAACAATATTTATATAGCATTCATTCATGTCAGTTAATATTCCAAACTTAAACATTAAAACATTGTTTTATTGTGATTTTTTTCCAAGAACATTTTACCAATTCCAAACCATATCAATCTTAATAACTACCATTATTTTTATTTAATCATTTATAAGTGCTATACAATAGTCCAGGAAAGCTGGAAGAGAAAAACACTTTATATTTATGTGTAGAATTATTAGGCATGTTTTCTTTTGCAGATGGAATGCGCTAAAAAAGAGTTTTAACTCAAACTGTAAAGTCGAAAATTATGAAATACCCATGAGAAATATCAAACACAAATGCAATACAGAAATGGATAAGTTAAGACTTGACCATTATACAAAAAATGCTGACTGGGTCATGAGGTCAGAAAAGAAGAAGAAAAAAACAGGTCAAGAAGAACTGACAAAAAGAATTGCAAAATAATTAGGAATTAATGTGAAGATTAATTTTTAGTCAATTCTGCAAGACAGACTTTCAGGAAAGGAGGTGGAATAAAAATGAACTCCTAAATCTTAATCCCGGATTCTTAATCTTAATCCCGGATCCCGGAAGATATATTCCTCAAACCATCGGACAAGAGTAGGTGGTGCTGGTCCTTCACGAGTCACTCTAATCTGTTCATGAAGCCTATATATAAAGTCTTAATATATAGTATTTCACAATACTTCATGGTATTCTAATTAAATCATTTTTTGGAATCTTAGATTTCTCAGAACCTGACACATTGTAATTCTGAGACTCCAGGAAAGTGGCAGTTCTGTAAAATGTTGGCACTGGAGACTAAATGCTCCCTGATAGTTTCACACCTAATTCACTTAACACACACACACACACACACACACACACACACACACACACATTACCCACAGTGACAGTGGGACTGAGTGACATCAGATTTATGATTTTTTAATTTTCTATCATCCATATAGTGTTGTATAGTCATGAAACTATGCATATTTCCTCAGAATGACTTGTCTTCTATGTGTACATTTTTTTGAAGTGTTTAGAAGCTGCACTTTAAAAAAATAAAAGACATTTACTGGTTACTTTTTTACTGTTATTTCAAAAAATCACCACGACAAAACCATTCAAGCTATCCAAAATTCATTCGCATCTGTTCTGTAAGATAAATTCTTTAAACAGTGGTAAAAGAGGATGTGGTGCTGAACCTTCAAGAGTCACTCAAAACGTATCTGTCCATAAAGCCTATAAAGAATTATTCTTAATATACAGTTCACAATACTTCAGCTTGTTATTCTAATTAAGTGAGGGTCATTTTATCAGTAAAATACATAAAATTCATATTATTTTTCTTTGAAAGATTTCTATAAATGATTTAAATCATACTTGTTTCTACAATAATTATTTAAAAGTGATCCTATAGCTCCATCTGGTGGCCATTATTGGTACTAAGAATTGCAAGCTTCATTTATAAGTTATGATAGTTTTAATTTTTTGCTGGCTCTTGAAAATGATAAAGCTTTGAAACTTACTGTGGTTCCTTCAAATGATGACTTCTACGTATATAAAAAATTATGAAGAGTTTGGAATTAAAAAATTTAAAGATATAGTAAAATAACTATTGTATTTTTTTATGTTACTTTAATAAATCGCTATGGCCACACCATTTAAGGTATCCTAAACCCATTCGCAATTTAACATCTTCAGTATATTGGATTCATGTTAAAAAAAAAGTTTGGTGTGAACTACTTGTGTCTTCTTGGAGGAGTATGAATTCATTTACAGGCTGATTTTATCATAAATCCACAATAGAATTTCTGAGTTCTGTATCAATCTGTGTTGTTGTTTGTTTATTTTTATTTTTTTATTTTTCATAGGAAGATAACTGATCCTTTACTCTCCTTTTTAATAAATGTGCTTATAAACCAAAAACAAGCTATTTATAGCTGTATTTATAAACTGCTTACTACTGACTATTAATATTGGGACAAGGCTTTATAAAGCATGAACTGACTATTTACTTTTTGAGTTTGAAATTATTATTTGCAGCACAAATAAGGTTTTTTACGATTTTTTAAAATTCCTAAAACTGTAAGAAAAGGATAAGGCCTAAGATTTCTATGTGAGTGGCTAAATTTATTTGTTTTTATAACTATAATGCATAAACTATGAAATTATACAAAATATATAAAAAAGTACAACAGTTATTGTTTTCCAATGTTTTTTAGCCTACTGCAATCATTCTAAACAGCTTGAATAAAACCTGTTAATATTTATTATAGACCACTGTAACTGTGTATAATCTAACAAACAAGTTTATTATGAAAATAAAAGTGTGTACACCAGATAAATTGGACGATAAAGAAATTGCTAACAATAGTATAATAGAGCATGTTTTATGTTTTTAGGCGTTTAGATGCAGAAATGGACAAATCAAATGTAAAATAAAATGTAATTGATTTAATTAAATATAGATTAATTCTTGTTAGAGCAAAATAATAAATAAATAAATACGTACACACATTAAAAACGCAGCCAAGATGAATGAATTACATTTTTTTATATAGATTAAAATTGAAGACAGAAGCAGCTGGTATACGCGGTCACTTAATATTCAAATCCAGTAGATCCACTTCAGATATATTTCTCAACGGTTTACGTTCACGTGGCTGTTTTCGTTTATATTCGCCAAGCTATTTTGAAATAATCTTGTCCGTGATGTGTTCGTTTGTACGACGAAAGCCAGAATCCTGCAGCTCGAGAGATATATGTTATTCTGCCAGTCGCGCTTTCAAATAGTCTTGCACACTTAAACGGGTCACAAACACCTGCATTTAGCTCTTGTAGTGTTACAATGGGTTTATTGTGTGCATTTGTGGTAATATTTTATTTAAAAAAGCTCTTAAACAAGAATAAATTCGTTTGTTTTGAGCTCGACACTGTACGCGCTGTGATCGGAGGCGTGATTTCATATAGGCAGCCTCAAATATTTCATTTTCACACAAACAGTTCAAAAACATCTTAATTTAGCTCTTGGTGTGTTCTAATTGGTGAATTGTGTGATATCGCTGCAATACTTTATTTTTAATAGCTATAAAACAAGAATAAACTCGTTTTTTCTGAGCTCATCATTCCAGATGCTCATGCTCAGAGCGGTGATTCATCTCTCGTGTTTCTCACGTATCACTGACCACACATCCATTATTAATGAGCCCTGACCTGATAATAATCATATATGTTGGTTTAGCTTGTCAGTGTGAATTAAATCCAAGTATTTATTTGTATTTTAACCGATTTAAAAGAGAAACTAAATCTCCGGTAATTGCACCTGTAGGGGCGCAATTTCTCTCAGACAATGGAAGTCTGAAGCTCATATACTCAAACAGAGGGACAGAGTGATATGAGATGTCTGACAGTTTTTTAATTTTCTATTATCCATACAGTGTTGTAAAGTCGTGAAACTATCCATATTTACTCAGAATGACTTTTTGTCTGTATGAAAAAAAATTATGAAGAGTTTGGAATTAAAAAATTTAAAGATATAGTAAAATAACTATTGTATTTTTTTATGTTACTTTAATAAATCGCTATGGCCACACCATTTAAGGTATCCTAAACCCATTCGCAATTTAACATCTTCAGTATATTGGATTCATGTTAAAAAAAAAGTTTGGTGTGAACTACTTGTGTCTTCTTGGAGGAGTATGAATTCATTTACAGGCTGATTTTATCATAAATCCACAATAGAATTTCTGAGTTCTGTATCAATCTGTGTTGTTGTTTGTTTATTTTTATTTTTTTATTTTTCATAGGAAGATAACTGATCCTTTACTCTCCTTTTTAATAAATGTGCTTATAAACCAAAAACAAGCTATTTATAGCTGTATTTATAAACTGCTTACTACTGACTATTAATATTGGGACAAGGCTTTATAAAGCATGAACTGACTATTTACTTTTTGAGTTTGAAATTATTATTTGCAGCACAAATAAGGTTTTTTACGATTTTTTAAAATTCCTAAAACTGTAAGAAAAGGATAAGGCCTAAGATTTCTATGTGAGTGGCTAAATTTATTTGTTTTTATAACTATAATGCATAAACTATGAAATTATACAAAATATATAAAAAAGTACAACAGTTATTGTTTTCCAATGTTTTTTAGCCTACTGCAATCATTCTAAACAGCTTGAATAAAACCTGTTAATATTTATTATAGACCACTGTAACTGTGTATAATCTAACAAACAAGTTTATTATGAAAATAAAAGTGTGTACACCAGATAAATTGGACGATAAAGAAATTGCTAACAATAGTATAATAGAGCATGTTTTATGTTTTTAGGCGTTTAGATGCAGAAATGGACAAATCAAATGTAAAATAAAATGTAATTGATTTAATTAAATATAGATTAATTCTTGTTAGAGCAAAATAATAAATAAATAAATACGTACACACATTAAAAACGCAGCCAAGATGAATGAATTACATTTTTTTATATAGATTAAAATTGAAGACAGAAGCAGCTGGTATACGCGGTCACTTAATATTCAAATCCAGTAGATCCACTTCAGATATATTTCTCAACGGTTTACGTTCACGTGGCTGTTTTCGTTTATATTCGCCAAGCTATTTTGAAATAATCTTGTCCGTGATGTGTTCGTTTGTACGACGAAAGCCAGAATCCTGCAGCTCGAGAGATATATGTTATTCTGCCAGTCGCGCTTTCAAATAGTCTTGCACACTTAAACGGGTCACAAACACCTGCATTTAGCTCTTGTAGTGTTACAATGGGTTTATTGTGTGCATTTGTGGTAATATTTTATTTAAAAAAGCTCTTAAACAAGAATAAATTCGTTTGTTTTGAGCTCGACACTGTACGCGCTGTGATCGGAGGCGTGATTTCATATAGGCAGCCTCAAATATTTCATTTTCACACAAACAGTTCAAAAACATCTTAATTTAGCTCTTGGTGTGTTCTAATTGGTGAATTGTGTGATATCGCTGCAATACTTTATTTTTAATAGCTATAAAACAAGAATAAACTCGTTTTTTCTGAGCTCATCATTCCAGATGCTCATGCTCAGAGCGGTGATTCATCTCTCGTGTTTCTCACGTATCACTGACCACACATCCATTATTAATGAGCCCTGACCTGATAATAATCATATATGTTGGTTTAGCTTGTCAGTGTGAATTAAATCCAAGTATTTATTTGTATTTTAACCGATTTAAAAGAGAAACTAAATCTCCGGTAATTGCACCTGTAGGGGCGCAATTTCTCTCAGACAATGGAAGTCTGAAGCTCATATACTCAAACAGAGGGACAGAGTGATATGAGATGTCTGACAGTTTTTTAATTTTCTATTATCCATACAGTGTTGTAAAGTCGTGAAACTATCCATATTTACTCAGAATGACTTTTTGTCTGTATGAAAAAAGGTTTTGAAGTGTTTGGAATTTAAAAATGCAGGAAAATTAATAATTCCAGTTTTACTGTCATTAAAAAAAATCACCACGACAAAACCGTTCAAGCTATCCAAAATCCATTGGCAATTTAAGTTGTTTAAAATGTTTTGGCATCATGTAGACAAAGTTTGGTGTGTATAGTGTTACTCTCCTCTGAGCAGTATGCATTAATTCACAACTAAATGTAAAAAAAAATCCACATTCAAATCAAAATAGCTGACTTCCTGTTGATCGTAGCTGATGACTGTGAATTAGAAAGTTGTCCGTCTTGATAAGAACAATTTTTTTACCGAGTTTGGTGTCTGTAGCTAAAACTAACCCCCCCACTTTTGACAAAAGGTGGCGCTATAGAGTGCCTTTTCCACGCCCTCTTATGAACTTTTGCCAGTGTCTAGTTATCATAAATACTGATATGTGTTCTGAGTTTGATGAAATTCTAAGCATGTTATATGCCTCAAAATCACCTGAGAAGTATTCCAGTTTGACATGTTGCCACGGCAACAATATTTTTAGCTATCCAATTTCCCCCAGCAGATTCATATCGGCTGTGTTTTAACATTATTCTGATGAAGTTTGAAGCAAATCGAGTAAAAATAAGATGCTGAATTCAAAGCATTTTGAAAATGACACACTTCCTGCTGCCAGTTGGTGGCGCTATAACTTTGACTCCTAATAGTCACATATATGTGATCGACATCATACAATGAATAATCTGATGAAGTTTGATTGAAATCAGGAAATGTATGTGGATGGTATTAGACACTTCCTGTTTCTCAATTCTCGCCATAATTTCAACGCCTCGCCACGAGCAAACCGTTCGAGATATCAAAAATCCCCTGGCAATTTTTCATCCCCAATGTCTTGAGATCATGTTGACCGAGTTTGGTGGTAAACGAGTAAAAAACCTATGACAAGTATATCAAATTCCAGAGCATGCGCTTTTTACATAACTCTAAATAGCTGACTTCCTGTTGGGCGGAGCCCAATGACATGCAATACGAAAATTGTTCGGCACAATGAGATCTATATGTGTACTGAGTTTCATATGAATATGTGCAAGTATGTGTGAGCTATACATCAACATTTATGACTGTGTTCCAGGGGGCGCCATAGAGCCCCTGTGCCACGCCCGGGTCCCAACCTCTGCAGGCTCCTAAAGGGCACAGATTCCAAAGTGTGCGCAAATTTTCAAGAGTTTTTGAGTATGTTAGGGACCCCAAAAGCCCCCACAACTTTGACCAAAAATATGAATAATAAACCCTAAATAGCCAACTTCCTGTTGGGCGGAGCCTATGACATGCAGTACGAAAGTTGTTTGGTTTAATGAGATCTACATGTGTACCGAGTTTCATGTGTCTACGTGCAAGTATGTATGATATATGGCCCTCCATATTCCAGGGGGCGCTGTAGAGCCCCTGTGCCACGCCCGTGTATCAGTGTATCTGCCCGACCCTAATGGCCGCAGGTTCCAATCTGTGTGCCAATTTTCAAGAGTTTTCGAGCATGTTAAGGACCCCAAAAGCCCCCGTAACGTTAGAAAATAATAATAATAATAATAATAATAATAATAATAATAATAAAAAATAATCCTAAGGAAAACAATAGGGCTCTCGCCCTCCAGGCTTGAGCCCTAATAAAAAACAAAGCAGATACAAGAGGGTCCTCGCACCTCGGTGCTCGGGCCCTAATAAGAAGGAGAATAATCCTTAGAAGAACAATAGGGCTCTTCGCCCCTTCGGGCTTGAGCCCTAATAATAATAATAACAAATAATCCTAAGGAAAACAATAGGGCTCTCGCCCTCCAGGCTTGAGCCCTAAAAAACTGTCAGACATCGCATCTCACTCTGTCCATCTGTTTGAGTGTGTGTGCTTAGACTTCCATTGTCTGAGAGAAAATGCGCCCCTACAGGTGCAGTTACCGGACTAAAAAAGGGAGGAGACTCTCTGTTGGTTTCACTTTTAAATCGGTTAAAATACAAATAAATACTTGGATTTAATTCACACTGACAAGCTAAACCAACATATATGATTATTATCAGGTCAGGGCTCATTAATAATTGATGTGTGGTCAGTGATACGTGAGAAACACGAGAGATTAATCACAGCTCTGAGAAGAAACGTGTGGAATGATGAGCTCAGAAAAAACGAGTTCATTCTTGTTTTATAGCTATTAAAAATAAAGTATTGCAGCGATATCAGACAATTCACAAATTAGAACACACCAAGAGCTAATATTTGCGGCTGCCTATCTGAAATCACCGCTCCGATCAGCGCGCAGTGTCACAAGTTCAAAACAAACTAATTTATTCTTGTTTAAGAGCTTTTTAAAATTAATTATTGACATAAATGCACACAATACACCCATTATAACACAACACGAGCTAAATGCAGGTGTTTGTGACCCGTTTATGTGCGCAAGACTATTTAAAAGCGCGACTGGCAGAATAACATATATCTCTCGAGATGCAGGATTCTGCCTTTTGTCGTACGAACGAACACATCACAGACAAGATTATTTCAAAATGCATAATAGCTTGGCGAATATAAACGAAAACAGCCACGTGAACATAAACTGTTGAGAAATAAATCTGAAGTGGATCTACTGGATTTTAATATTAAGTGACCGCATATACCAGCTGCTTCTGTCTTCAATTTTAATCTATGTAAAAAATGAAACTCATTCATCTTGGCTGCTTTTTTAATGTGTGTACGTTTTTATTTATTATTTTGCTCTAACAAGACTTAATCTATATTTAATTAAATCAATTACATTTTATTTTACAATTGATTTGTCCATTTCTGCATCTTAACGCCTAAAAACCTAAAACATGCTCTAGTATACTATTGTTAGCAATTTCTTTATCGTCCAATTTATCTGGTGTACACACTTTTATTTTCATAATAAACTTGTTTGTTAGATTATACAGTTACAGTGGTCTATAATAAATATTAACAGGTTTTATTCAAGCTGTTTAGAATGATTGCAGTAGGCTAATATTTTTAAATGTAAATCAAAAAAAAAAAAAAAAAAACATTGGAAAAGAAAAACTGTTGTACTTTTTTATACATTTTGTATAATTTCATAGTTTATGCATTATAGTTATAAGAACAAATACATTTAGCCACTCACATAGAAATCTTAGGCCTTATCCTTTTCTGACAGTTTTAGGGATTTTTAAAAATCCTAAAAAAACCTTATTTGTGCTGCAAATAATAATTTCAAACTAATTTGATACTGACCTCTGACATCCTGTGACATGATATTTATTTGAATTTACATCATTTCATGGATGTAACAGTAAAACTGTTCAGCTCACAGATCAAGACTAAGCTGTAATGCAAGCAGAACTTTCACAAATGCTTGTAGGTCAATAAAATCATTACAAAACACTTACAAATAATTTAAGGGATTTGATAACACTGTAAAATAATGTCTAATTTGTTAACATTAGCAAATGCATTGATAACACTTTATAATAACTGCACTCATTAGTAAATAGTCAGTTCATGCTTCATAAAGCCTTGTCCCAATATTAATAGTCAGTAGTAAGCAGTTTATAAATACAGCTATAAATAGCTTGTTCTTGGTTTATAATCACATTTATTAAAAAGGAGAGTAAAGGGTCAGTTATCTTCCTATGAAAAATAAAAAAATAAAAATAAACAAACAACAACACAGATTGATACAGAACTCAGAAATGTTATTGTGGATTTATGATAAAATCAGCCTGTAAATGAATTCATACTCCTTCAAGAAGACACAAGTAGTTCACACCAAACTTTTTTAACATGAAGCCAAAATACTGAAGATGTTAAATTGCGAATGGGTTTAGGATACCTTAAATGGTGTGTTCATAGCGATTTATTAAAGTAACATTAAAAAATACAATAGTTATTTTACTATATCTTTAAAATTTTCATTCTAACTCTTCATAATTTTTTATATACGTAGAAGTCATCATTTGAAGGAAGCACAGTAAGTTTCATAGCTTTATCATTTTCAAGAGCCAGCATAAAATTAAAACTATCATAACTTATAAATCAAGCTTGCAATTCTTAGTACCAATAATGACCACCAGATGGAGCTATAGGATTACTTTTAAATAATTATTGTAGAAACAAGTATGATTTAAATCATTTATAGAAATCTTTCAAAGAAAAATAATATGTATTTTATGAATTTTACTGATAAAACAAGCTGAAGTATTGTGAACTATATATTAAGAATAATTCTTTATGGACAGATACGTTTTGAGTGACTCTTGAAGGATCAGCACCACATCCTCTTTTACCACTGTTTAAAGAATGTATCTTACAGAACAGGTGCGGATGAATTTTGAATAGCTTGAATGGTTTTGTCTTGGTGATTTTTTGAAATAACAGTAAAAAAGTAACCAGTAAATGTCTTTTATTTTTTTTAAGTGCAGCTTCTAAACACTTCAAAAAAATTTACACATAGAAGACAAGTCATTCTGAGGAAATATGCATAGTTTCATGACTATACAACACTATATGGATGATAGAAAATTAAAAAACTATCATACATCTGATGTCACTCTGTCCCTCTGTCACTGTGGGTAATGTATGTATGTGTGTGTGTGTGTGTGTGTTTGTGTGTGTGTTAAGTGAATTAGGTGTGAAACAATCAGGAGCTCATTTTTATTCCACCTCCTTTCCTGAAAGTCTGTCTTGCAGAATTGACTAAAAATTAATCTTCACATTAATACCTAATTATTTTGCAATTCTTTTTGTCAGTTCTTCTTGACCTGTTTTTCTCTTCCAGCTTTCCTGGACTATTGTATAGCACTCATAAATGATTAAATAAAAAATAATGGTAGTTATTAAGATTGATATGGTTTGGAATTGGTAAAATGTGCTTGGAAAAAAATCACAATAAAACAATGTTTTAATGTTTAAGTTTGGAATATTAACTGACATGAATGAATGCTATATAAATATTGTTCACGTTAACATAATGTTTATACATGAAATCTTATTGTAAAGTGTTACTAAAGTTATATATATATATATATTGTTCTGTGAATGTGATTTTAAAGTCCAGATGATTCGGATTAACCCTTTAACTGCCGTTTCCTTTAAAACGTCACTGCCAGAGGGATAGTGTGAATGCATGTGCCCGCTGGGCACAGTTTACCTGATGCCACCGGGGTGGCGATGGCATTGGTGGCTTGAGTCCGCCATCGCTGCTTGCAGCTATATATATATATTTTTTTTTTATTAAACCTTCCGGGGGTTTTTAGGGGCCTTAACATGCTCAAAAACTCTTGAAAATTGGCACACACATTGGAATCTGCGGCCATCAGGACGCTGCAGAGGCTGGGACCCGGGCGTGGCACAGGGATTCTACAGCGCCCCCTGGAACACCTTCAGAAATCTTGAACCATAGCTCCACACACTTGCATGTATTTATATGAAACTCGGTACACTTATAGATCTCATTAAGCCGAACAACTTTCACACTTTATGTCTTAGGCTCCGCCCAACAGGAAGTCAACTATTCAGGGCTGTTTAAAAAAAGCATGCTCTGGAATTTGAAATACTCCTCTGAGGTTTTCAACCCGTTCGTCACGAAACTCTGTGAACATGATCTCAAGACATTGGGGATGAAAAATTGCGAGGGGATTTTTGATATCTCGAACGGTTTGCCCGTGGTGAGGCATTGAAATTATGGCGAGAAATGAGAAACAGGAAATGTCTAATAACGTCCACATACATTTCCTGAATTTGATCAAACTTCATTGGTTTGTTCGTTGTATGATACAGATCGTATATTTGTGACTATTAAGAGTCAACGTTATAGCGCCACCAACTGGCAGCAGGAAGTGAGTCATTTTCAAAATGTTTTGAATTTAGCATCTTATTTTTACTCGATTTCCTTAAAACTTCATCAGAATAATGACAAAACCCGGCCGATGTAAATCTGTTGTGGGGATATTGATATCTAATATGGCGTTGCCATGGCAACGTGTCAAACTTGAATGTTCTGTTATGGTGAGTTTGAGGCAGACAACAAGCTCAGACTTACATGAAACTCAAAATACATATCGGTATTATTGATAGCTAGACAATGGCAAAAGCTTTTAAAAGGGCGTGAAGGAGGCACGCTATAGCGCCACCTTTTGTCAAAAGTGGGGGGGTTAGTTTTAGCTACAGACACAAAACTTGGTACATAAATTGTTCTAATCAAGACGGACAACTTTCTAATTCACAGTCATAAGCTACGATCAACAGGAAGTCGGCTATTTTGATTTGAATGTGTATTTTTGAGATTTTACAGTTGTGAATTAATGCATACTCCTCACAGGGGAAGTACACTATACACACCAAACTTTGTCTACATGAAGAAAAACCATTGAGGAACTTAAATTGCGAACGGATTTTGGTTAGCTTGAACGGTTTTGTCGTGGTGAATTTTTGAAATGACAGTAAAAAGGGAAACATTAATTGTCTTGTATGTTTAAATTGCAGCTTCCAAACACTTCAAAGCATTTTTTTATACAAAGATCAAATCATTCTGAGGAAATATGCATAGTTTCACGACTTTACAACACTGTATGGATAAAAGAAAATTAAAAAACTGTCAGACTTCTCAACTGACATGATCTCACTCTGGCCACCCTGTCTGTGTGAGGGAAGGGAGGGGGAGAGGGAGGGGGAGTGTGAGGGGGTTGGTGACTGTGACAGTGTGTGTGGACTGTAGGGAGGGGCTGTCTGGCAGAGAGAGAGAGAGAGAGACCTAATCATCCCTTTAATAATCAGGAAAAAAAAATTATTTTAAATTGTTATTGTTTTTGTTGTTGCTAATGGTGGTGTTTTTTCCTTACATTACAGGTTAAGAAATCTCTTAGGCCTTATCCTTTTCTGACAGTTTTAGGGATTTAAAAACATCCTAAGAACCCTAATTTGTGCTGCAAATAATAATTTCAAACTCATTTGATACTGACCTATGACAACCTGTGACGTGACATGACATTTATTAATCTCATGGATGTAACAGTAAAACTCTTCAACTGACAGATAAAGCTGCAATGCAAGCAAAACTATTTCACAAATGCTTATAGGTCATTAAAATCATTACAAAACACTAATACATTATTCAAGGATTTGGTAACACTGTAAAATAATGTCTAATTTGTTAACATTATGTAGTATAACATAGTATGCAGTCTTCGTAGGGCACCAACTCCCAGAGGGGGCACCATCCCAGTTGCTCAAAAAAAACAAAAAAAAAAAACATGCGCCATTCTCCCATCCGCGCTCGCGACCGCTCACACCTCATGTTTGCGGCTGAATGTTCGTAATTGATGGATGGACATCTATGCCTGGGTATAGGACATCAGCAATCCGGCACAGAGAAAAGAAAACTAAAGAAAATAAAACAGGCATAAAGTTGTCTTGACATTGGACTTTCTAGAGTCTCAAATTTAGGGCCGGTCTCTAAAGTTACATGTGATATTGTTATACACTTTTCTAACGTCAGTAGCATTTGAAGAGAATGACTTACAGTCATAAAAACAACTGTGATTGTTCATCTAGGTGACAGCTATAATGCACAATTAAATTGAATGTTTGATATTTATTACAACAAACTGTAAGTCATATGTAAATTATGCTACTTTTTCACATGGGCTCAAATGCAAATTTGAAGCTCAATAGCATTTGAGAAGAAAGACTTGCAGTCACAAAGCAATTGTAATGTGTTCATACAGGTGTCAGCTACAATGCACACCTTATACATTTTTTATAAATATTAAAATAAAGTGTTACTAAAGTTATATATATTGTTCTGTGTATGTGATTTCAAAGTCTAGATTGGTCGGATTTAACCCTTTAACTGCCGCATCCCTTAAAACTGATTGTCAGAGGGTTACTGTAAATGCTTATGCCCGCTGGGCACAGTTATCCTGATGCCACCGGGGTGGCGTTGCACTGATGGCTTGAGCCCGACATCGCTGCTTGCAGCTATATTTTATCATTATTATTTTATATGCTATGTTATGAACATAACATTTCAAACATACTGAAATACTTTATTCACGGAGTGAAGGCGGAGCGTGTTTCTGGTATCAATAGCCGCATTTCCACTGTCGGGCCAGTGCGAGCAAGGGCTTAAAGCGGGCCGGGCGGGGCTCATAGGCTCATAGGCTCACTGGCCAGTAGCATCGAGGCCAGAATAGCGCAGGGTTTCCACAGTGGAGCCTGAAGCTCCGCTGTGCATCACTAAAACACTCCCTTTACACGCCTCTCAGAACAACGTCATGCAACCTCATTATTTCACCAACAAAGAGAAGTTATCAGAAAAAGTGACTGGAACATGAGCGATCACAAAACGAACATGATAAAAGCGGCCGTTTGTTTGCATGCTTTGTTATATATTCACATTCAAAAGCATCGATGTAGAATAAGTGATACAATGATCATAGGCTATTGATTTAATTTATCAGGACTCAAAATTAATCACACATAAATACACTTGTTTCTATTTTATTTATTTATTTTTAACGCTTATGAAAATAGCCTGCTTATTCAGTCGAGTCTGTTTCGGTTTATTAGCCACAGTAGCCGTCATATTTAGAATGAATGATAATATCTCTATTTTCATAAAAGCTCCCGAACAAAAACATTAGGCTATTATATTTTTTTAAGACAAGAACTCTCGAGATGAGGCTTGTGATAGATAATATACATTACTAAATAAATACACGAGAATAAGAAGCTGACGTCTGATTTCCTCAAATGGTCATATTTACCATGTTTAGTATGGTAATGTTAATGCCTAGCGTGCACAGACTTTTGCATCGCTTATAAATATTTCTGCCTTGTATGGTGATTATAATACACATTGGATGAAGTTATTTCAAAGACTCGCTGCTGACTGAAAGTGAGTTTTGAGCTTGATTTATTTAAAAAAGTGTTAAATGCTGGTGTTATTCTGAAATGATCAGCGCCGCAGACTCTCTATTTTTATAAAAGCTCCAGAACAAAAATCATTATTATATTTTGATTATATGCAACGTGAAGCTAAACTCACGAAACGAGACGACAGATAAAATGTTACTTAATAAATACACAATTGTGATAGAGAATAAGAAGCTGACGTCTGATTTCTCCAAGCGGTCATATTTACCATGTTTACTATAGTAACGTTAATGTTTAGCGTGCATAGTCTTTTACATCGCTTATAAAAATTTCTGCCTTGTTTAGTGATTATAATCCACATCGGATCAAGTTATTTAAAACACTTGCTGCTAACTAAGAGTGAGTTTTGAGCTCAACTTATTTTAAAAAGTCTTTAATACTGGTGTTAAAGCTGTTATGTTTCTGAAATGATCCGCAGCGCAGACTCTAACATTACTCTAAAATTACTTTAGTTGTCTATTACTAAAGCTTTTTTTTTTTACATCGTGTGAGTGTTGTTGATTATAATGAGCGAACTTGAGTTTAATCATGAGGACATTTTATTAATTCTTTAGAGTTTCAAAGATTTAATCGTGCTGGTTTAATTTTATTTCTTTCTTGTTTTAGAAATTAGGCCTAAATAATGGGAACGAAATAATACAGTACTTCACATTTAAACATGCAACAATTTCTTAATCTTAATTTCTCCATTTCTGAATAATATAACGCATAATTAATATAATATAAATAATACTGCACACCTTTTAAATGTGTCCAATCTAAAATATGGTTTAATACCATGTAGCTTAGAA
Organism: Carassius auratus; assembly: GCF_003368295.1. Classification (NCBI taxonomy): domain Eukaryota; kingdom Metazoa; phylum Chordata; class Actinopteri; order Cypriniformes; family Cyprinidae; genus Carassius; species Carassius auratus. Next base: position 714,547 of record NW_020525296.1, read on the forward strand.
AACATAAGCACAGACTCTTTCTCTTTCTCGTTCTAAGAAATGCACATAACTTCATAAATACCAAACTTTCATCTGTGAATATTAAATATATTTAATAATTAAATAATATTAATATGGCGTTAAAAGAGGCGTTTATATTTATATATTTTATATATGTATATATTTCTCATCCAACCACAATCAAATTCACTCCATCCGGATGGCGCAATTTATCGCGATAGTTTTTTTTTTTTTTTTATGATGATAAATTAAAACAAGCTGAAATTAAATAGCAGTAACGAACCTATTTTTTAAATGTAAGGAGTAGAAAGTAAAGATACTTGCGTGAAAACGTAAGGGGTAGAAGTAAAAAGTTGGCTGAAAAATAATTACACAAGGAAAGTATAGATACCCCAAATTTATACTTGAGTAATGTAACAAAGTATTTGTACTTCGTTACTTGACACATCTGTGTAAATCCCGTGGCAAAAACATAGGAAACAAATAGAGACATCATTAGCATAGCTGCTGATCCAACAAAGTCAAATTAATTAGTTTAATAATAAAAATGCACATTTAATCAGATGCAACTAAACTCACAATTTAAGAGATACATTATTTGAATGCTTCGCAAAAGAGATGCGTTTTTAATCTAGATTTAAACAGAGAGTGTGTCTGAACCCCGAACATTATCAGGAAGGCTATTCCAGAGTTTGGGAGCCAAATGTTACAAAGCTCTACCTCCTTTAGTGGACTTTGCTATCCTATGAACTACCAAAAGTCCAGCGTTTTGTGACCTTATGGCGTATGATGGATTGTAATGTGGCAGAAGGCTAGTTAGGTATGCAGGAGCTAAACCATTTAGGGCCTTATAGGTAAGTAATGATAATTTGTAACTGATACGGAACTTAATTGGTAGCCAGTGCAGAGACTGTAAAATTGGGGTAATATGATCATATTTTCTTGACCTAGTAAGTACTCTAGCTGCTGCATTTTGGACTACCTGTAGCTTGTTTATTGAAGAAGCAGGAAAACCACCTAGAAGTGCATTACAATAGTCCAGTCTAGAGGTCATGAATGCATGAACTAGCTTTTCTGCATCAGAAACAAATAACAAGTTTCGTAGCTTGGCAATGTTTCTAAGATGGAAGAATGCAGTTTTTGTAACAAGGGAAATATGATTTTTGAGTTGATGAGTTGCTGTCTAATATAACACCCAGCTTTTTGACTGTAGAGGAAGTGACAGTACAACCGTCTAGTTGCAAATTGTAATCTACAAGATACTGTGTACTGTTTTTTTGGTCCAATAATTAATATCTCTGTCTTATCCGAATTTAATTGGAGAAAATTCTTGGTCATCCAATCTTTTAAATTTTTTACACACTCTGTTAGCTTAGATAATTTAGAAGTTGAATCTGGTCTCGTTGAGATAAATAGCTGAGTATCATCAGCATAACAGTGGAAGCTAATTCTGTATTTTCTAATAATATTACCAAGGGGCAACGTGTATATTGAAAATAGAATGGGACCTAGGACGGATCTTTGTGGCACTCCATATTTTACTGGTGATAAATTAGATGACTCCCCATTTAAATAAACAAAATGGTAGCTATCGGACAGGTAGGATCTAAACCATCTTAGAGCCTGCCCTTGAATACCTGTATAGTTTTGTAATCGATCTAAGAGTATGTCATGATCTATGGTGTCGAACACAGCACTAAGATCAAGTAAAACTAGAAATGAGATGCAGCCTTGATCTGACGCAAGAAGCAAGTCATTTGTAATTTTTAGTTCTGTGCTATGGTGGGGACCGAAACCTGACTGAAATTGTTCATACGGATCATTTTTTTGCAGGAAGGTGCTCAATTGAGCAGACAAAATTGTCTAAAATTTTAGACAAAAATGGAAGATTTGAAATGGGCCTATAACTTGCCAGTTCACTAGGATCTAGTTTTGGTTTCTTAATAAGAGGCTTAATAACCGCCAGCTTGAATGGTTTTGGGACGTGACCTAAAGATAACGACGAGTTCTTCGGCTACAGGTAACAACTCTTTCAGTAATTTAGTGGGTACAGTATCTAATAAACATGTTGTTGGTTTAGATACAGTGATAAGTTTATTTAGCTCTTCCTGTCCTATATTAAAATAAGGTTGGAGACCCCTTATTTAAGCTATTTAACATGCACTGTGACATTTTCACCAGTTTCAACTTATAAACTCTTTGAGATTTTATAGTCAGTTTAATAGTTTTGAGATTCAAGTTGAATCTAGTGTATAAAAAGCTTTAAATTGCTTAAATAATTTATATGAATTAAGGTAGCCTTATTTAAAAATATGTTACCATGACTTTTTATCATATAATTTTTTACAGTGTGACACTGGGCTGTATTCGTTTTTCATTACGGAAACCAAGCACCCACTTTTTTCTTTTTTTAAATCTATTATTCATTCGCATATCTCTTACAACTACTTTTTTTGTTGAATTTTTTTTTTTTTTTTTTTTGAAGATGCCACTGTCAGGGGAGTCAAAAGATAATAAAAATTTCAAGCAGGGACTTCCGGTTATGGCGGTGGCGTGACAAGTCGCAGATTTCAACCCTCGTGCATTAGGCTAGAATTAATCCTTCTAAACCCACTTAAGATACTTAATTTAAGTTGGTGGAATAGCTAAAGCGATTACTAAAACAATGCCGTCGAAGAAAAAGATCAAAAATAAAGAGAGATTGGAAGTGGAATCAAAAAATTATGCCATCCGAACCTGAAAGCCCGAGCGAGCACGAAGAGATGGAGTATGAAGGGGGTGAGGCCTCAAACGAGAATCCTAGTAACGCGGAGATGATGAAGGCCTTTAAAGCAATGGAAAGACAAGTAAGCGGCAAGGTGGACGAAATTCTTTAGGCGGTTGTGGAAGTCACAGGGAGATTGACAGAGGCGGAGGAGCGAATTTCAGGGACAGAGGACGAAATCGTCCAATTGAAGGTCAGAAATGATACGCTGGAAAACAGATGAAATCAATGGCTGATAAGGTAATTGACTTGGAGAACAGAAGTAGGAGGAATAATCTTAGGTTGATTGGCTTGCCGGAGAAAGAAGAGGTATCGGATGCGTGTGCTTCTCTGGAAAAGTTTCTACCAGAGACTTTGGAGTTGGGGGAAAGCATTACGCCATTGATAATAGAGAGAGCCCATCGAATACCCAGCTCAGGTCAAAAATATGCACAAGATGGTAAAGTGCAGCCGAGGACTGTCATAATGAAGTTCCTCAATTTCAAACAGAAGGAGCATGCTCTACAGGCTGCAAAGAGTAAGGGAGCTATTGCATACAAAGGTTCCAATCTTCGTTTTTTTTCCCGATTTGTCGGCAGAGCTTTACAGGCAACAAAGAAAGTATGATGCTATCCGTCAAAAATTGCGTGACAAAGGAATCAACCAACACAGAGTAACACATGGAGACCGTACTGTGATTTTGAACAGTCCAGAAGAAGTGGAGAAATGTATGCAGCAGGTCAAGGAAAAGTGAACTGAGGTATCGAGTCCAGAAGAAATCGATAAAGAGATGCAACAAATTGAGAACAAGTAAATGTAAAATTGTAGTTTATTTTCTTTGTCTGCAGTTTGTATATTCATCCAAAGTAGATATTTAATTTTGTTTTAATAAGGGTAACAAGATAAGTATTTGATGTTTAAGTTAATTCATTTAAGGTTCAGAATTGGGCGCTTTTGCTATAATATTTGAAAAAAGAAATTACACTAAGTGAAAGTTTGACTTTATTTTAAGATACTAGTTTGAAGATATTAGGTTAATATAATGTGTATAGTTGAAAAGATGTTACTTCGAAATATCAGACTGACAGATTGTCAGCGTATTTCTTGTTTTTTTTTCTTTTCTTTGAGGTAATAGTATTTTATTGGACAAGTCATCGCTTGGTTAATATGTGGGTATAAAAATGGATTAGAAGGTTGAAACGGTAACGATGGATAGAAGGGTTGGTGTTCCTTTTTTTGTGAACAACAGAACAAATAGGAGAAGACCATTTAAGAAGTCGAGTGTGGGGAATGGGGTTACTGATACATATGGTATCAGTGAAGCATGGAAAATGCTGGGGTAAGTTCATATTTTATGTTATTAGTTTTGTTTTAGTTATTTTAGGTTTGGCCTCTTTATATTTTAGCAAATATATGGTTCAAGGTAATGAGGATGGTTGAAACAAAAAATGGCACAGATAGGAGGGATTAAGCTTCTATCATGGAATTGCAGGGGGCTGGGGAAACTTAAAAAGATTAAACGGGTAATGACTAGAATTAAAAAGATAGAGGAAAATGTGGTATTCTTGCAAGAGTCACACATGACTAAGGAGGAAGTGATCAAAATTGAAAGAAGGTGGCAAGGAACGTCTTGGTTACGTATGTAACCCTCGTTCCCTGAAGGAGGGAACGGAGACGTTACGAATGGGATCTCGCCCGAGAGCCCAATCACCTTCGAGTGGTACAAAATGAGCCAATTGTACACAAAGTACCTTGGTCTGTGGAATTTGCATCGCGAGCTCCGCCCCGCAGAGCGGGTATATAAGGAGCAATGCGAGCAACTCGCATTCAAGTCTTCGCTGAGGAGCCGAGCCAGTGACCTGGCCGTTCAGCCGAACAGCGATGTGGAAAGGGGACGTAACGTCTCCGTTCCCTCCTTCAGGGAACGAGGGTTACATATGTAACCAAGATGTTCCCTTTCAGTCGGTCACGTTCGACGTTACGAATGGGGTCCCTTACAAAATGCCACATGGCTGTCTTCCAGCGACCCGTGTGAGTGATAGCACCCTGTCGTGAGGCCAGCACGAGTGAGGGCCTATAGCTCGCACAGAATACACTGGGTAGCATATTCCAGCTGGACATATGCTAGCAGGCTGCCTGCCCGTGGGAGGACTTACAGAAAGCAGGTATCTACCAAGGTGGTGATACGTAAGAACTCTGAGGTACCCAGCCTGCAGGGTGGAAGTTTCAACGACAGAGCTGGCAAGGGGCTTGCCAAGGGAAAGACACATGCTGCAGATAGACTTACTGTGGACATACACACGTGGTATTACCCAGAAGGGGAATCACGACACATGGAGGCACCTGGCACACATGGCTGACCAAGGAGCATGTACGCAAGTGTTGGACATCAACAGTGCTGGAGGAACCCAGGGTTCTGACTGAGGAACTCACCTGAGGGAAATAGCGCATCCATCCAGTCCGCAGAGTGGAATGGCGCAGCAAGCGGATTGACACCGAGCAGGTCCTTACTGGCCCGAAGGGGAGAGTACCCGAGAGGACACGGGCTCTACATGGAGATTATAAAATCTTGCGAATGTGTTAGGTGTCGCCCAGCCCGCAGCTCTACAGATGTCTGCTAGCGAGGCGCCATGCGCCAGCGCCCAGGACTACGCTCGTAGTTGAGGGAGCTCTCACCCCTAGGGGGCATGGCAGGTCTTGAGCCTGATAAGCTAGGACAATAGCATCCACTATCCAGTGGGATAACCTCTGCTTGGAGACAGCCTTTCCCTTCTGCTGGCCTCCGTAACATACAAAGAGCTGGTCTGAGGTCCTAAGGCACCGAGTTCTGTCCACGTAGGTGCGGAGCGCACGTACTGGACAGAGCAGCGCCAGGGCTGGGTCTGCCTCCTCCAGGGGCAGCGCTTGCAAGTTCACCACCTGATCCCTAAAAGGAGTGGTGGGAACTTTGGGCACGTACCCAGGCCCGGGTCTCAAGATAACGGGAGAGTTAGCCGGCCCGAATTCCAGGCACGCTTCATCAACTGAAAATGCCTGCAGGCCCCCGACCCTCTTCACCGAAGCCAAAGCTGTCAGGAGCGCAGTTTTCAAAGATAAAACCTTTAGCTCTACTGAGAGCAAGGGTTTGAAGGGAGCTCTCTGCAGTGCTGATAGTACCACTGGGATGTCCCAAGAGAGGACTTGCTAAGGGCGAGGCGGATTGAGCCTCCTTGCTCCTCTCAGGAACCTGATGATTAGATCATGCCTCCCAAGAGACTTTCCTTCAATAGGGTCATGGTGAGCCGAATTGGCAGCCACATAGACCTTGAGGGTGGAAGGAGACAGCCTTCGTTCCAACCCCTCCTGAAGAAAGAAAAGCACTGACCCAATCAGGCACTTCCAGGGGTCCTCACGCCGTGAAGAACACCAAGTGATGAAGAGGTTCCACTTCAAAGCATAGGCATGTCTAGTGGACATGGTTCTAGCTGAAGTGATGGTAGCTACCACCTGTGGTGGCAAGGTACCTAAACATTCCGTGACCCGTCCAGAACCCACACATGTAGGTTCCACAGATCAGGACGTGGGTGCCAGAGGGTGCCCCGTCTCTGAGAAAGAAGGTCCTTCCTCAGAGGAATTGGCCAGGGTGGGGCTGTTGCGAGGAGTACAAGTTTGGGGAACCAGGTCCGGCCGGGCCAAAAAGGCGCAACCATGAGGACCTGCTCCTCATCCTCCCTGATCTTGCACAACATCTGTTCAAGAAGGCTCACTGGGGGAAACGCATACTTGCGCAGGCCCAGCGGCCAGCTGTGTGCCAGGGCGTCCGTGCCGAGGGTCCCCTCGGTCAGGGAGTAAAACAACTGGCACTGGGAATTTTCTGGAGAGGCAAACAGGTCTACCTGTGTGTCTCTGAAGTGTTCCCAAATCAGCTGAACCGACTGGGGGTGGAGTCTCCATTCCCCGGGGCGAGACTGCTGTTGTGAGAGCTCGTCGGCTGCACGATTGAGCCTGCCCTGAATGTGAATGGCACAAAGCGACCTCAGATGATTGTGACTCCACAGGAGGAGATGGCGAGCGAGTGCGACATGCGGCGGGAGCATAGACCACCCTGACGGTTGATGTATGCTACGGTCGCAGTGTTGTCCGTACGGACCAGAACGTGCTTGTCCTTCAGAAGGTCCCTGAAGCGGTGAAGAGCAAGACGTACTGTTAGCAACTCGATGCTATTGACATGCCACTGAAGTCGGGGTCCCGTCCAGGAGCCTGATGCAGCATGCCTGTTGCACATGGCACCCCAGCCCGTGGCAGAGGCATCTGTTGACACGACAACATGTCTGGACACCGGTTCTAGGGGCACGCCGGCCCGTAGAAACGAGGGTCCAACCACGGGGTGAAGTATCGGCGGCAGGCCGGAGTGATGGTCACTCGGAGCGTGCCCTGTTGCCATGCCCATCTCGGGACTCAGTCGTGAAGCCAGTGCTGAAGCGGTCTCATATGGAGTAGCCCAAGCGGTATGACTGCACCGCAGACGCCATATGCCCCAGAAGCCTCTGAAACAGTTTCAGTGGAAACGCTCTCTTGCCCTCAAATTGTCTCAGGCAATTCAGCAGTGACTGCGCGCGCTCGTTCGTAAGCTGCGCGAACATGGCGACCGAGTCTATTTCCATACAGAGAAAAGAGATCCTCTGCACAGGGGAGAGTTTGCTCTTTTCCCAGTTGACCTGAAGACCCAGTCGGGCGAGGTGTCTGAGCACCAGATCCCTGTGCTCGCACAACCGCTCTCGAGAGTGAGCTAGGATCAGCCAGTCGTCGAGGTAGTTGAGGATACGGACACCTTGTTCCCTGAGAGGAGCCAGGGCTCCCTCCGTGACCTTTGTAAAGACAGCAAACCGAAAAAGCAAACCGAAGAAACGCTCTGTGTCGAGGAAGAATGGAGACATGAAAGTACGCATCATTCAGGTCGATTGCTGCAAACCAATCCATCGGACGAATGCATTCGAAAATGCGCTTGCGCGTTAGCATCTTGAACGGAAGTCTGTGCAGAGCTCGGTTCAAGGCACGCAGGTCCAGGATTGGCCGTAACCCACCTGTCTTCTTGGGTACTATGAATTAAGGGCTGTAAAAGCCGGACTTCATGTTGGCTGGAGGGACCGGCTCTATCGCACCCTTTGCCAGCAGGGTCGCGACCTCCACGCGCATGAAAGGGGCATCTTTGCCCACCATTGTCGCATGGACACCCCGAAACCTGGGGGGACGCCGGGCGAACTGAATCGCGTAGCCGAGCCTGAGGGTCCGGATGAGCCAGCGGGAAGGCCTGGGGAGCTCTAGCCAGGCTCCCAGGAACCAAACCAGTGGGGTCAAGGGGACTACAGGCATACCCACAGTGGGGCAGCGTGGTGGAGCAGACAGCCCCAGCATGGGAGGCATAGCGTCCCTTAGCGGGGGCGGAGTGCGGGCACTTGTCTGACTCCAAGTGGCAAAGAGGGCATGAGAAGGCGAAGCGTTCTTGAGCCGTCTTTGCATGGAAACTGGCAAGGGGAGAGGAGAACGAGAGCGGCGAGGAAGCACGTCGTCAGCTGTCGTTCGTGGCCTCTTGGGACCCGAAGGTAGAGGAAACAGCTCTTTTAGTGAAAGAAAACGAGAACAAAGGATTCTCCCCCGGCCCTCCTCCGGGGGAAGGAGTGGTCCTGCTACCATGACGTCTCCAACTCCGGGTCGCCCGTCTCAGGAACGCCGTTTGGCCTGGCGTTTGGCAGGTTTAGGGGCAGAGACGGGTTGCGCCGCCCCTCTGCGGCCATCTCCTCGTTGCGGCCGGGGTGAAGGCTGCTGCTGTGGTCAAGCGGGAGTGGAGGAGGCCGCATGGGGGCGCCCTCGGCGACAAGCAGGCTGAGGTTGCGCCGGCGGCGGGGTGGAAGCAGCAGTGGGCCGTCGGGGCAGGATGTGTCTAATGGCCTCAGACTGCTTCTGGGCGGCAGAGAACTGCTGGGCAAAGCTCTCTACCGCGTCGCAGAAGAGGCCATCCTGGGAGACCGGGGAGTTGAGGAGCTGAGCCCGATCAGACTCCCTCATGTCTGCCAGGTTCAGCCATAGGTGGCGCTCCTGGACCACCAAAGTGGACATCACCTGACCCAAGGAGCGCCTCCTGCAAAACCCCTGGGTCAGCACCGCCCTCGTGCTGCTGCCGGAGCAGCTTGGCCTGATAGACCTGAAGTGAGGCCATGGCATGCAGGGCAGAAGCGGCCTGGCCCGCAGCTCTGTAAGCCTAGGCCACAAGCGTGGATGAGAACTTACAGGCCTTGGAGGGCAGCTTGGGATCACCACGCCATACGGAGGCACTCTGTGAACACAGTTGCATCGCAACAGAACGCTCCACCGGGGGAATCCCAGCATACCCCTTGGCCGCCCCGCCATCGAGGGCAGTGAAGGCGGAGGAAGAACCAGAACGGTTTCGGGCAGTTAAAGGTGCCTTCCATGAACTAGTTTCTTCCTGGTGCACTTCCGGGAAGAAAGGAACCAGAGGGGGGTGCTGGCGATCCACATGAGCATCCCCCAGGAACCAATCATCCAGCCTCGAGCGCTCTGGACAGGGTGGAGGATTCCACTCAAGCCTGATGCTCTCCGCTGCCCGGGAAAGCACGGCCGTCAGCTCGGGATCGGACTTGGACAACGCTGGCACTCCCGAGGGAGGCAATGCAGCTAAACCCTCATCTCCCGAGGACTCAAGCCCACCTTGTGATGCGGTGATCGGCATACGGTCCTCTTCGCGATCCCCGAATGAGATGTCAGGAGCCTGAGAGGGTCCAGCAAACTCATCTGGGAACTCGACTGGCTGCGGCGTATGTGAGGGGGGTGTGGCCCGAGGAGGTTCGCTCGTCGGGGAAGCCCACACGGTAACCCTCAGATCACCCTGGCCACCAGCCGAAGTAGCCCTCTTACGAGAAGAAGAGCTAGAACGGGGTGTGGCAGAGGGGACTCTAAACCTTTTAAGGTAATCGAGTCTCGATCTCAACGCCGAGATGGTCATGTCCCCGCAATGAGAACATGAGCCATCCACGAACGCGGTCTCAGCGTGCTGGAAGCCCAGACACGTGACACAACGATCGTGACCGTCACGAGGAGCGATATATCGACCGCACCCAGAAACACACGGGCGAAATGACATCTTTAAAAGACGCAAATCGGCCCGTATCTTTTTTGTGAGAGAAATTTGTCTCTTTTAGAGGTGTTGAAGCGCTCAGGGGAACGCGGGAGCTGTCGCAGGAAACCCAGACGAACCGCTGAATCGCGCCGTCACACCAACACCAGCTCTTGCTTGTAAACACTCCGGTGATTGCAGCAAGTGATGTGCTTGGCTCTGAAGCGAAAGCTTGAATGCGAGTTGCTCGCGTTGCTCCTTATATACCCGCTCTGCGGGGCGAAGCTCGCGATGCAAATTCCGCAGACCAAGGTACTTTGTGTACCATTGGCTCGTTTTGTACCACTCGAAGGTGATTGGGCTCTCCGGCAAGATCCCATTCGTAACGCTGAACGTGACCGACTGAAAGGGAACGGTATTCTCTGCATGTTTTACTACACAAGCCAGAGGGGTAATCACATTAATACATAAAGCTGTATCATTTCAAGTACATACTGTTATTAAGGACCCAGCTGGCAGATTTGTGATTTATTCAGGGAAGATTGGTAACAGAGATAATATATTTAGTAAATATCTATGGCCCTAATAAGGATGACTCTAAATTATATAGGAACATATTTCTGATGGTGGCTTCATTACCAGGTCAGGTTATAATGGCGGGGGATATGAATTGTACACTTGATCCAGGAAAAGATAAATCTACGGGAATTGATACCACACATGTGAATTCTAGAAAACAGATTCTACATTTTATAGGAGAGCTTAAACTAGTGGATATATGGAGGCATCTTAATCCAAAACAGACTGCATATTCATGCTATTCAGCAACACACCAAACTTACTCTAGAATAGATTACTTTCTTGTGTCAGCCCAATTGCTTTCAAAATGTATAGATTGTCAATACCTTAGTATTGTCATTTCTGATCATGCACCAGGGTCTTTGTCATATGTCGATTCAAAATAAGTTAAAGATACCCCTAAATGGCGATTCCAGCAAAGTCGGCTTAAAGACACGTCCTTTGTAGAGTTCTTGGGCAATCAAATTGACAATTACTTTGAAACAAATCAATTGGAAACTTCAGCAGGAATTCGGTGGGAGGCATTTAAATGTTTTATTCGGTGACAGATTATTAGTTTTTTTAGTTCTGAAAGTAAAAAATATCGACAGGAGTTACAAGATTTGGAAAAAGAGATTAAAGAGCTGGAAAATGAAGTATATCATAGTAATTCGATATGTGCAGATAAACAAACAGTTATTAACGCTTCGATCTAAATATAATACACTTTCTGCAAAAAAAAAACTGTAGCTAAGTTATTAAATCTGAAACAAACATTTTATGATCAAGGCGAAAAGACAGGTAAAGTGTTGGCGTGGCAAATTAAAAAAAAAGCAAATGGAGAGGGCTATAGATTCAATTGAAGAGTCAGATGGTAATATCATTTTTGACCCACAAGAAATGTATAATTCATTTAGATCATATTATATGAAACTGTATAATTCTGAATGTATTTCGGGTTCAGGAATACAAAAAAAAAAAAAAAAAATTGGGATAATTTGAAGTTACCTAGTATATATATATATAAAATGTAAAGATAAATTAGTAAGACCTATGTTAGACATGCTAGTACAAGCCTTTGCGGAGAATAAACTTCCTACGTCGTTGAATGAAGCTGTAATTATTTTATTGCCTAAATCAGGAAAACCTAACAATAAATGTGAAAATTTTCGACCTATAAGTTTACTCAACTCAGACGCTAAAATCCTGAGTAAAATATTGGCAAGGAGATTAGAAACCGTAGCATCTTACATCATAGGGATGGATTAGAACGGTTTTATGATAAATAGGCAAGGATGTCATAATGTAAGAAGAGTGCTAAATATTATGCATCAAAAAAGATCCTGCACTAATAGCACTAGATGCAGAAAAGGCTTTCGACATGGTGGAATGGGATTTTCTGTTTGATGTTTTAACAGGGATGTACACAGGGATCGCCTCTTTCCCCTCTACTTTTTCTGATGGCTATTGAACCCTTGGCAAGTGCCATCAGAAAAGAAAGTAATATAAAAGGTATATAAATGTTTGGCAATAAACATAAAATAGCCCTATTTGCTGACAACGTTATATTATTTTTAAAGAAATTAGACTCAACCATTCCGGCTTTAATTCAAATTATAGAGACATTTGGGAAAATCTCAGGGTATCGGATCAATAATTCAAAATCTTCAGTTATGTTGCTGAATGAAGAAGAAAGGAAAAGTCCTATCAGTAAGGTAGCTATGTTTAATAATGTGAAAATTTTCACATATTTGGGAATTACAATTACTCCAAAACTGGAAGACATATTAACAAAAAATTATAATTCAATTTTTGAGAATACAGTGACGCTGGTTGAAAGATGGGCTTCTTTACCATTGTCTTTAATAGGAAGAATTAATATTTTAAAAATGAATATTTTACCTAAATTGTTGTACCTATTTCAGAATATTCCGATAACACCTCCTAGTAATCTGTTTTCTAGACTTAAAATGTTAATTATTAAATTCATATGGAACAATAGAAGATCCAGAATTAGATTATCTCTTTTATATTTGCCATTTGATAGGGGTGGGCTTCAATGCCCTAATTTTAAATGGTATTATCCTGCTGCCCAGGTAAGATCTATGTTTTTCTTCTCAACATCTAATGAACATCCTGTATGGGTAGAAATTGAAAAAAAACTCTATTCCGAACCCTTGGAATCATATTTATATGATTCAGATCGTAAAATTTTACAGAAAATGAAGGGTAAGGTTACGAATCCAATGGTTTTAAATATGGTAAGGGTATGGTGTGAGACACAGAGATATTTGAATATCTCCTATACAAGTGAAATATCTCGCTACTGTCCAGTATGGGGAAATCCTAAATTTAGTCCCGGAAAAGTAGATGTAGGTTTTAAGACATGGGCAGAAAAAGGTATTAAAAGTATAAAAGATTTATAAAAGGAAGGCAATCTTATATCATTTCAAGAATTCTGTAATACTTTCGATCTACCTAAAAGTCATTTTTTTAGGTACTTACAGATAAGAAGTTTCATTTTTATCATTTCAACAAAGTACTGGAAATATACCACCATTATCAGTTTTGGAAAGACTAGTCACCAAAGATTGTTATGATAAAGGTCAATACAAGATTAAAGTTGTTACAATATAATTGGCTTATGCGAGTATATATAACTCCAGTATTATACAGCCATATGCCTATAAAATGGTAAATATTTGTGCTACATTTCCTGCTGCCAACAGGTAGCTCCATGATTATAACTGAATATTGGTATGTAAATGTCTTCAGGCCAGGACTCATATCAAACATGTGAAGTTTGGGGCAGACTGAACATTGCATGTTTAAGTTAGTTTAAAACAAGTAATTTCCTGTTGCCAGCAGGTGGCTGTATGATTATAACTGAAATAAAGGTGGCGGTATGATTACAACCCTAACTGAAATATCATATGGGTGCTTGAAATCCTTAAAAATGCTTGAAATTTAATGCAGTGTTTTTAAGGTTTAAAACAAAAATATATATATATTTCTTGCAGCATTGCTGCTTCAGTCAGCAATTGCTCAAAATGACAAATTATGATTAAACCGAGAACTAAATAATTTAGTTGCCCCCAGTTAAGTCTACCTGGTTTTGTTTTCCATGGGAGAGTATGTGCTTCGAGCATATAAGTAAAAAAAATTGAAATGCTACAGTTTTGTTCAGAGCATGGGCTGACTGGACTGGACTCTCTTGAATATCCTAATCCTAACAGCAGAAACAATGTAAATTAAAGCTGCAAGCAGCGATGAACGGGCCCTCGCACATGGGCTCCCCACCAAAGAGTGGCATTAGTAAAAAGGTGAACGGTGAGAAATATGCATTTAAAGTCATAAATATAAGTGGAATATATCAAAGTATATTCCATATACACTATGTTCCAATCTTCCTGTTGCCAGCAGGTGGTGTTCTCATTATTATGGAATATTGGCCTTCAGATGTGTTCAGGCCAGGACTCTTATCGAACATGTGAAGTTTGGGGAAGATCAAACATTTTATGCCTGAGTTACAACAACTTCTCTTGCTGTGGCGAGACATCAAATTTTGTCATGACGCCATGGACACGCTCTTTAACAAAAACTCAAGATTGCCACAATTTAACATTGCACAGGCCTTTAGATTAGACTGACCACAAAAAAAATACATTAATTTCAAAAAATCTCTAGGCCTAGTTTGTCTCAACGTAAAATATGTCACTTCCTGTTGCCAGGAGGTGGCGCTATGACTATAACTGAATATGGGCATGTAGATCTGTTAAGGCCAGAACTCTTATCTAACATGCGAAGTTTAGGGCAATTGGACATTGTATGTCTGAGTTACAGCAACTTCCTTTTTCATGGCGAAACATCGAATTTTGTCAGGCCGCCATGGACACGCCCTTTAACGAAACCTAAAGATCTTCGCAATTTAACATCGCAAAGGCATTTAGATTTAACTGACCAAGTTTGGTGTTGATCTGAATAAATCTCTAGGAGGAGTTTGTTAAAGTACAACCCCTGAAAATGGCAAAAACAACGCCAATTTTGCAGAGAAAATTCAAAATAACTGACTTCCTGTTGGGATTCGGATTTCGGACCAAAAGGCTTTTTTGTAGGTATTGGTGTGCCATGTACGTGAAACATAGCTCGAGGCGCACTCTGTTGAAAGTGTATAGGTGGCGCTATCGAGCCATTTTGCCACACCCGATGGAATATTGGCCTTCAGATGTGTTCAGGCCAGGACTCTTATCACTCATGTGAAGTTTGGGGAAGATCGGACATTTTATGCCTGAGTTATAACATCTTTTATTCCCATAGTGAGACATCGAACTTTGTGACGGCGCCATGGACACGCCTTTTAACGAAAACTCAAGATCTTCACAACTAAACATCACACAGGTCTTTAGATTAGACTGACCACAAAAAAGACATTGATGTCAAAAAATTTCTAGGAGTAGTTCGTCACAGGGTAAAATATGACACTTCCTGTTGCCAATAGGTGGCGCCATGACTATAACTGAATATGGGCATGTAGATCTGTTCAGGTTCAGAGTCTCATCAAACATGTGAAGTTTGGGGCAGATTGGACATTGTATGTGTGAGTTATAGCAACTTCATTTTTCATGGCGAATCATCGAAATTCGCCAGGCCGCCACGGACACGCGCTTCAACGAAAACTCAAGATCTTCGCAATTTAACATCGCAAAGGACTTTAGATTAGGCATACCAAATTTGTTGTTGATTTGAAGAAATCTCTAGGAGGAGTTCATTAAAATACAACACATGGAAATGACCAAAATTACACAAAATTTGCTCATAATATTAAAAATAACCGACTTCCTGTTGGGTTTAGAGTTTTGGTCCAAGAGTCTTTTTTGTAGGTATTGGTGTGTTACATATGTGTGCCAATTTTTGTGCATGTACGTGAAACATAGCTGGAAGGCTGTTGATTTACTTAGTATAGGTAGCGCTGTCGAGCCATTTTGCCACACCCTCTTCTGAATCCTATATCAGACGAAAATTTTCACCAGGTTTGACGCGTGTGCAAAGTTTCATGACTTTTTGAGCATGTTAAAGCCCTCAAAAATGCGATTCATTCGGAAGAAGAAGAAGAAGAAGAAGAAGAAGAATTAAAGCTGCAAGCAGCGATGAACGGGCCCTCGCACCCGGGCTCACCGGCAGCGGGTGGCTTTAGTAAAAAGGTGAACGTTGAGAAATATGCATTTAATGTCATAAATGTAAGTGGAATATTTTAAAGTATATTGCATATATGTGCCAATCTTCCTGTTGCCAGAAGGTGGTGCTGTCATTATAATGGAATATTGGCCTTCAGATGTATTCAGGCCTGGACTCGTATCAAACATGTGAAGTTTGGGGAAGATTGAACATTTTATGCTTGAGTTACAACAACTTCTCTTGCTGTGGCAAGACATCAAATTTTGTCATGGCACCATGTATTCTATATTCTATAGACCCCCTGAGGAACAGTGCCACTCATTCTCTACTATAGGAGAGGAAGAATTGTATAAACTTGTTAAATCATCTAAACCAACAACATGTATGTTAGACCCTATACCATCTAAGCTCTTAAAAGAGGTGCTTCCAGAAGTCATAGGTCCTCTTCTGACTATTATTAATTCCTCATTGTCATTAGGATATGTCCCCAAAACCTTCAAACTGGCTGTTATTAAGCCTCTCATAAAAAAGCCACAACTTGACCCCAGAGAACTTTTTAATTATAGACCAATCTCGAATCTCCCTTTTCTGTCCAAGATACTAGAAAAGGTGGTATCCTCACAATTATATTCCTTCTTAGAGAATAATGGTATATGTGAGGATTTCCAGTCAGGATTTAGACCGTATCATAGTACTGAGACTGTTCTCCTTAGAGTTACAAATGATCTGCTCTTATCATCTGATCGTGGGTGTATCTCTCTATTAGTTTTATTGGATCTTAGTGCTGCGTTTGACACAATTGACCACAACATTCTTTTGCATAGACTTGAACACTTTGTTGGCATCAGTGGAAGTGCATTAGCATGGTTTAAATCGTACTTATATGACCGCCATCAGTTCGTAGCAGTGAATGAAGATGTATCATATCGATCACAAGAGCAGTATGGAGTACCTCAAGGCTCAGTACTAGGGCCGCTTCTCTTCACGCTTTATATGTTACCCTTGGGAGATATCATCAGGAAACATGGTGTTAGCTTTCACTGTTATGCTGATGATACGCAGCTCTATATTTCCTCGCAGCCCGGTGAAACACACCAATTTGAAAAACTAATGGAATGCATAGTCGATATAAAAAATTGGATGACGAGTAATTTCTTACTGCTAAATTCAGAAAAAACAGAGGTGTTAATCATAGGGCCTAAAAACTCTGCTTGTAATAACCTAGAACACTGTCTAAGACTTGATGGTTGCTCTGTCAATTCTTTGCCATCAGTTAGGAACCTAGGTGTGCTACTTGATCGCAATCTTTCCTTAGAAAGCCACGTTTCTAGCATTTGTAAAACTGCATTTTTCCATCTCAAAAATATATCTAAATTACGGCCTATGCTCTCAATGTCAAATGTAGAAATGTTAATCCATGCATTTATGACTTCAAGGTTAGACTATTGTAATGCTTTATTTGGTGGTTGTTCTGCACGCTTGGTAAACAAACTACAGCTAGTCCAAAATGCAGCAGCAAGAGTTCTTACTAGAACCAGGAAGTATGACCATATTAGCCCGGTCCTGTCCACACTGCACTGGCTCCCTATCAAACATCGTATAGATTTTAAAATATTGCTTATTACTTATAAAGCCCTGAATGGTTTAGCACCTCAGTATTTAAATGAGCTCCTTTTACATTATACTCCTCTACGTCCGCTACGTTCTCAAAACTCAGGCAATTTGATAATACCTAGAATATCAAAATCAACTGCGGGCGGCAGATCCTTTTCCTATTTGGCGCCTAAACTCTGGAATAACCTACCTAACATTGTTCGGGAGGCAGACACACTCTTGCAGTTTAAATCTAGATTAAAGACCCATCTCTTTAACCTGGCATACACATAACATACTAATATGCTTTTAATATCCAAATCCGTTAAAGGATTTTTAGGCTGCATTAATTAGGTGAACCGGAAACACTTCACATAACACCGTACTTTCTACATCATTAGAAGAATGGCATCTACGCTAATATTTGTCTGTTTCTCTCTTGTTCCGAGGTCACCGTGGCCACGAGATCCAGTCTGTGTCCAGATCAGAGGGTCACTGCAGTCACCCGGATCCAGTACGTATCCAGACCATATGGTGGATCAGCACCTAGAAAGGACCTCTACTGCCCTGAAAGACAGCGGAGACCAGGACAACTAGAGCCCCAGATACAGATCCCCTGTAAAGACCTTGTCTCAGACGACCACCGGGACAAGACCACAGGAAACAGATGATTCTTCTGCACAATCTGACTTTGCTGCAGCCTGGAATTGAACTACTGGTTTTCGTCTGGTCAGAGGAGAACTGACCCCCCAACTGAGCCTGGTTTCTCCCAAGGTTTTTTTTTCTCCATTCTGTCACCGATGGAGTTTCGGTTCCTTGCCGCTGTCGCCTCTGGCTTGCTTAGTTGGGGTCACTTCATCTACAGCGATATCATTGACTTGATTGCAAGTAAAAACAGACACGATTTCAACTGAACAGAGATGACATAACTGAATTCAATGATGAACTGCCTTTAACTATCATTTTGCATTATTGAGACACTGTTTTCCAAATGAATGTTGTTCAGTGCTTTGACGCAATGTATTTTGTTTAAAGCACTATATAAATAAAGGTGATTGATTGATTGACCATGGAAACACCCTTTAACAAAAACTCAAGATCTCCAAAAGTTAACATTGCACAGGCCTTTAGATTAGACTGACCACAAAATATATGTCAATCTCAAAAAAATTATAGGAGTAGTTTGTTGCAGCGTAAAACATGTCACTTCCTGTTTTTCAATAGGTGGCGCTATGACTATAACTGAATGTGGGCATGTAGATCTGTTAAGGGCAGAAGTTTTATCTAACATGTGAAGTTTGGGGCAGATTGGACATTGTATGTCTGAGTTACAGCAACTTCCTTTTTCATGGCGAAACATCGAAATTTGTCAGGCCGCCATGGACACGCCCTCAACATAGCTGGAGGCCCACTCTGTTGAAAGTGTATAGGTGGCGCAATCGAGCCATTTTGCCACACCTGATGGAATTTTGGCCTTCAGATGTGTTCAGGCCAGGACTCTTATCACACATGTGCAGTTTGGGGAAGATCAGACATTTTATGCCTGAGTTATAACATCTTTTATTCCCATGGCGAGACATCGAACTTCGTGACGGCGCCATGGACACGCCTTTTAACGAAAACTCAAGATCTTCACAACTTAACATTGCACAGGCCTTTAGATTAGACTGACCACAAAAAATACATTGATGTCATAAAATTTCTAGGAGAAGTTCATCGCAGTGTAAAATATGTCACTTCCTGTTGCCAATAGGTGGCGCTATGACTATAACTGAATATGGGCATGTCAATCTGTTCAGGTCAGGACTCTCATCGAACATGTGAAGTTTGGGGCAGATTGGTCATTGTATGTCTGAGTTATAGCAACTTCCTGTTTCATGGCGAATCATCGAAATTCGCCAGGCCGCCACACACAGGCCCTTCGACGAAAACTCAAAAGCTTTGCAATTTAACATCGCAAAGGCCTTTAGATTAGGCATACCAAATTTGGTGTTGATCTGAATTAATCACTTGGAGGAGTTCGTTAAAATACAACGCATGGAAATGACAAAAATGACACAAAATTTGCTCATAATATTAGAAATAACCTACTTCCTGTTGGGTTTCGGATTTTGCTCCAAGAGACTTTTTTGTAGGTATTGGAGAGTTACATGTGTATACCGATTTTCATACATGTACATGAAACATAGCTCGAGGCGCACACCGTTGAACATGTATAGGTGGCGCTGTTGAGCCATTTTGCCACACCCACTTCTGAAACCCATATCAGACGTACATTTTCGCCAGTTCTGAGGTGTGTGCAAAGTTTCATGACTTTTCGAGCATGTTTAGGCCCTCAAAAATGCGATTCATTTTGGAGAATAATAATAATAATAATAATAATAATAATAATAATTAAAGCTGCAAGCAGCGATGAACGGGCCCTCGCACCCGGGCTCACCGCCATCGTGTGGCTTTAGTAAAAAGGTGAACGTTGAGAAATATGCATTTAATGTCCTAAATATAAGTGGAATATATCAAAGTATATCCCATATATGTGCCAATCTTACCGTTGCCAGCAGGTGGCGCTATCATTATAATGGATTATTGGCCTTCAGATGTGTTCAGGCCAGGACTCTTATCAAACATGTGAAGTTTGGGGAAGATTGAACATTTTATGCTTGAGTTACAACAATTTCTCTTGCTGTGGCAAGACATCAAATTTTGTCATGGCGCCATGGAAACGCCCTTTAACAAAAACTCAAGATCTCCAAAAGTTAACATTGCACAGGCCTTTAGATTAGACTGACCATAAAATATATGTTAATCTCAAAAAAATTATAGGAGTAGTTTGTCGCAGCGTAAAACATGTCACTTCCTGTTGCCAATAGGTGGCGCTATGACTATAACTGAATGTGGGCATGTAGATCTGTTAAGGGCAGAAGTTTTATCTAACATGTGAAGTTTGGGGCAGATTGGACATTGTATGTCTGAGTTACAGCAACTTCCTTTTACATGGCGAAACATCGAAATTTGTCGGGCCGCCATGGACACGTCCTTAAACGAAATTTAAAGATCTTCGCAATTTAACATCGCAAAGGGCTTAAGATTACACTGACCAGGTTTGGTGTTGATCTGAATAAATCTCTAGGAGGAGTTCGTTAAAGTACAACCCCTGAAAATGGCAAAAACAACGCCAATTTTGCAGAGAAAATTCTAAATAACCGACTTCCTGTTGGGATTCGGATTTTGTACCAAGAGACTTTTTTGTAGGTATTGGTATGTTACATGTGTATACCGATTTTTGTACATGTACGTGACACGTAGCTCGAGGCGCACTCCATTGAATGTGTATAGGTGGCGCTATCGAGCCATTTTGCCACACCCAATGGAATATTGGCCTCCAGATGTGGGCAGGTCAGTACTCTTATCAAACATGTGAAGTTTGGGCAAGATCTGATATTTTATGCCTGAGTTACAACAACTTCTACTCCCATGGCGAGACATCGAACTTTGTCACCGCGCCATGGACACGCCCTTTAACAAAAACTCACGATCTTCACAATTTAACATTGCACAGGCCTTTAGATTAGACTGACCACAAAAAAGACATTGATGTCATAAAATTTCTAGGAGTAGTTCTTCGGAGCATAAAATATGACACTTCCTGTTGCAAATAGGTGGCGCTATGACTATAACTGAATATGGGCATGTCAATCTGTTCAGTTCCAGAGTCTTATCAACCATGTGAAGTTTGGGGCAGATTGGACATTGTATGTCTGAGTTATAGAAACTTCATTTTTCATGGCGAATCATCGAAATTCGCCAGGCCGCCACGGACACGCCCATTAACGAAAACTCAAAATCTTCGCAATTTAACATCACAAAGGCCTTTAGATGAGGCATACCAAATTTGGTGTTTATCTGAATAAATCTCTAGGAGGAGTTCGTTAAAATACAACGCATGGAAATGACAAAAATGACACCAAATTTGCTCATAAAATTAAAAATAACCGACTTCCTGTTGGGTTTAGAATTTTGGTCCAAGAGTCTTTTTTGTAGGTATTGGAGAGTTACATGTGTATACCAATTTTCATACATGTACATGAAACGTAGCTCGAGACGCACACCGTTGAACGTGTATAGGTGGCGCTGTTGAGCCATTTTGCCACACCCACTTCTGAAACCCATATCATATGTACATTTTCGCCGGTTCTGAGCTGTGTGCAAAGTTTCATGACTTTTTGAGTATGTTTAGGCCCTCAAAAATGCGATTCATTATGGAGAACAATAATAATAATAATAATAAATATAGCTGCAAGCAGCGATGGTGGGCTCAAGCCACCAATGCCATCGCCACCCCGGTGGCATCAGGTAAACTGTGCCCAGCGGGCACATGCATTCACAATATCCCTCTGGCAGTGAGGTTTTAAAGGATATGGCGGTTAAAGGGTTAATCCGAATCATCTAGACTTTAAAATCACATTCACAGAACAATGTGTATATATATATATATATATATATATATATATATATATATATATATATATATATATATATATATATATATATATAGTAACACTTTACAATAAGATTTCATTTATAAACATTGTTAACATGAACAATATTTATATAGCATTCATTCATGTCAGTTAATATTCCAAACTTAAACATTAAAACATTGTTTTATTGTGATTTTTTTTCCAAGCACATTGTACCAATTCCAAACCATATCAATCTTAATAACTACCATTATTTTTTATTTAATCATTTATGAGTGCTATACAATAGTCCAGGAAAGCTGGAAGAGAAAAACTCCTTATATTCATGTGCAGAATTATTAGGCATGTTTTCTTTTACAGATGAAATGCGCTAAAAAAGAGTTTTAACTCAAACTGTTTTAACTCAAAGTCAAAAATTATGAAATACCCATGAGAAATATCAAACACAAATGCAATACAGAAATGGATCAGTTAAGACTTGACCATTGTACAAAAATGCTGACTGGGTCATGAGGTCAGAAAAGAAGAAGAAAAAAAAAAAACAGGTCAAGAAGAACTGACAAAAATAATTGCAAAATAATTAGGAATTAATGTGAAGATTAATTTTTAGTCAATTCTGCAAGACAGACTTTCAGGAAAGGAGGTGGAATAAAAATGAGCTCCTAAATCTTAATCTCGGATTCTGGAAGATATATTCCTCATACCATCGGACAAGAGTAGGTGGTGCTGGTCCTTCACGAGTCACTCTAATCTGTTCATAAAGCCTATATATAAAGTCTTTATATATAGTATTTCACAATACTTCATGG
Organism: Carassius auratus; assembly: GCF_003368295.1. Classification (NCBI taxonomy): domain Eukaryota; kingdom Metazoa; phylum Chordata; class Actinopteri; order Cypriniformes; family Cyprinidae; genus Carassius; species Carassius auratus. Next base: position 737,017 of record NW_020525296.1, read on the forward strand.
TATTCTAATTAAATCATTTTTTGGAATCTTTGGTCTCTCAGAACCTGACACATTGTAATTCTGAGACTCCAGGAAAGTGGCAGTTCTGTAAAATGTTGGCGCTGGAGACTAAATGCTCCCTGATAGTTTCACACCTAATTCACTTAACACACACACACACACACACACACACACATTACCCACAGTGACAGAGGGACAGAGTGACATCAGATGTATGATAGTTTTTTAATTTTCTATCATCCATATAGTGTTGTATAGTCATGAAACTATGCATATTTCCTCAGAATGACTTGTCTTCTATGTGTACATTTTTTTGAAGTGTTTAGAAGCTGCACTTAAAAAAAATAAAAGAAATTTACTGGTTACTTTTTTACTGTTATTTCAAAAAATCACCACAACAAAACCATTCAAGCCATTCAAAATTCATCCGCACCTGTACTGTAAGATACATTCTTTAAACAGTGGTAAAAGAGGATGTGGTGCTGAACCTTCAAGAGTCACTCAAAACGTATCTGTCCATAAAGCCTATAAAGAATTATTCTTAATATACAGTTCACAATACTTCAGCTTGTTATTCTAATAAAGTGAGGGTCATTTTATCAGTAAAATACATAAAATTCATATTATTTTTCTTTGAAAGATTTCTATAAATGATTTAAATCATACTTGGTTCTACAATAATTATTTAAAAGTGATCCTATAGCTCCATCTGGTGGCCATTATTGGTACTAAGAATTGCAAGCTTGATTTATATGTTATGATAGTTTTAATTTTATGCTGGCTCTTGAAAATGATAAAGCTATGAAACTTACTGTGCTTCCTTCAAATGATGACTTCTACGTATATAAAAAATTATGAAGAGTTGGAATTAAAAATTTTAAAGATATAGTAAAATAACTATTGTATTTTTTTATGTTACTTTAATAAATCTCTATGGCCACACCATTTAAGGTATCCTAAACCCATTCGCAATTTAACATCTTCAGTATATGGCTTCATGTTAAAAAAGTTTGGTGTGAACTACTTGTGTCTTCTTGGAGGAGAATGAATTAATTTACAGGCTGAGTTTATCATAAATCCACAATAACATTTCTGAGTTCTGTATTAATCTGTGTTGTTGTTTGTTTATTTTTATTTTTTTATTTTTCATAGGAAGATAACTGACCCTTTACTCTCCTTTTTAATAAATGAGCTATTTATAGCTGTATTTATAAACTGCCTACTACTGACTATTAATATTGGGACAAGGCTTTATGAAGCATGAACTGACTATTTACTAATGAGTGCAGTTATTATAAAGTGTTATCAATGCATTTGCTAATGTTAACAAATTAGACATTATTTTACAGTGTTATCAAATCCCTTAAATGATTTGTAAGTGTTTTGTAATGATTTTATTTGCCTACAAGCATTTGTGAAAGTTCTGCTTGCATTACAGCTTAGTCTTGATCTGTGAGCTGAACAGATTTACTGTTACATCCATGAGATTATGTAAATTCAAATAAATATCATGTCACAGGATGTCAGAGGTCAGTATCAAATTAGTTTGAAATTATTATTTGCAGCGCAAATAAGGTTTTTTAGGATTTTTAAAAATCCCTAAAACTGTCAGAAAAGGATGAGGCCCAAGATTTCTATGTGACTGGCTAAATTTATTTGTTTTTATAACTATAATGCATAAACTATGAAACTATACTAAATGTATAAAAAAGTACAAGTTATTATTTTCCAATGTTTTTTATTTAATTAAATTTTTTTTTTTTTTTTTTTTTTTGGATTTACATTTTAAAAAATTAGCCTTCGGAAATCATTCTAAACAGCTTGAATAAAACCTGTCAATATTTATTATAGACCACTATAACTGTGTATAATGTAACAAACGAGTTTATTATGAAAATAAAAGCTTGTACACCAGATAAATTGGACGATAAAGAAATTGCTAACAATAGTATAATAGAGCATGTTTTAGGTTTTTAGCCGTTTAGATGCAGAAATGGAAAAATCAAATGTAAAATAAAATGTAATTGATTTAATTAAATATAGATTAAGTCTTGTTAGAGCAAAATAATAAATAAATACGTACACACATTAAAAAAGCAGCCAAGATGAATGAGTTAAATTTTTTATATAGATTAAAATTGAAGACAGAAGCAGCTGGTATATATGCGGTCACTTAATATTAAAATCCAGTAGATCCACTTCAGATTTATTTCTCAACAGTTTATGTTCACGTGGCTGTTTTCGTTTATATTCGCCAAGCTATTATGTATTTTGAAATAATCTTGTCCGTGATGTGTTCGTTCTTACGACGAAAGGCAGAATCCTGTAGCTCCAGAGATACATGTTATTCTGCCAGTCGCGCTTTCAAATAGTCTTGCGCACATAAACGGGTCACAAACACCTGTATTTAGCTCGTGTTGTGTTATAATGGGTGTATTGTGTGCATTTATGGCAATAATTTATTTTAAAAAGCTCTTAAACAAGAATAAATTCGTTAGTTTTGAACTTGTGACACTGTGCGGGCTGATCGGAGGCAGTGATTTCAGATAGGCAGCCGCGAATATTTCATTTTCACACAAACAGTTAAAAAACATCTTAATTTAGCTCTTGGTGTGCTCTAATTGGTGAATTGTGTGATATCGCTGCAATACTTTATTTTTACTAGCTATAAAACAAGAATAAACTCGTTTTTTCTGAGCTCATCATTCCACACGCTGGTGCTCAGAGCGGTGATTCTTCTCTCGTGTTTCTCACGTATCACTGACCACACATCAATTATTAATGAGCCCTGACCCGGTAATAATCGTATATGTTGGTTTAGCTTGTCAGTGTGAATTAAATCCAAGTATTTATTTGTATTTTAACCGATTTAAAAGTGAAACCAAAAAGAGAGTCTCCTCTCTTTTTCTGTCCGGGAATTGAACCTGTAGGGGCGCTATTTCTCTCAGACAATGGAAGTCTAAGCACACACACTCAAACAGAGGGACAGAGTGAGAGGAGATGTCTGACGGTTTTTTAATTTTCTGTTATCCATACAGTGTTGTAAAGTCATGAAACTATGCATATTTACTCAGAATAACTTTTTTTTCTGTATGAAAAAAGGTTTTGAAGTGTTTGGAATTAAAAAATGCAGGAAAATTAATAATTCCATCTTTACTGTCATTTAAAAAAATCACCACGACAAAACGATCCAAGCTGTCCAAAACCCATTCACAATTTAAGTTCCTCAATGTTTTTTCAACATGTAGACAAAGTTTGGTGTGTATAGTGTTACTCTCCTCTGAGCAATATGCATTAATTCACTGCTAAATGTAAAAAACAGTCCACATTCAAATCAAAATAGCCGACTTCCTGTTGATCGTAGCTGATGACTGTGAATTAGAAAGTTGTCCGTCTTGATAAGAACAATTTTTGTACTGAGTTTGGTGTCTGTAACTAAAACTAATCCCCCCACTTTTGACAAAAGGTGGCGCTATAGAGTGCCTCTTCCACGCCCTCTTATGAACTTTTGCCATTGTCTAGCTATCAATAATACCGATATGTGTTTTGACTTTCATGTAAATCTGAGCTTGTTATCTGCCTCAAACTCACCATAACAGAATATTCAAGTTTGACACGTTGCCATGGCAACACTATATTAGATATCAATATCCCCACAACAGATTTTCATCGGCCGTGTTTTGTCATTATTCTGATGAAATTTGCAGCAAATCGAGTAAAAATAAGATGCTGAATTCAAAGCATTTTGAAAATGACACACTTCCTGCTGCCAGTTGGTGGCGCTATAACGTTGAATCTTAATAGTCACATATATACGATCGGTATCATACAGCGAACAAACCGATGAAGTTTGATCAAACTCAGGCAATGTATGTGGATGTTATTAGGCATTTCCTGTTTCTCATTTATTGCTCTAATTTCAACGCCTCGCCACGAGCAAACCGTTTGAGATATCAAAAATCCCCTCGCAATTTTTCATCCCCAATGTCTTGAGATCATGTTGACCGAGTTTCGTGGCAATCAAGTAAAAAACCTATGACAAGTATATCAAATTCCAGAGCATGCTTTTTTAAACAGCCCTGAATAGCTGACTTCCTGTTGGGCGGAGCCTATGATATAGAGCACGAAAGTTGTTCAGCTCAATGAGATCTATAAGTGTACTGAGTTTCATATAAATACATGCAAGCGTGTGTGAGCTATGGTTCAAGATTTCTGATGGTGTTCCAGGGGGCGCTGTAGAGCCCCTGTGCCACGCCCGGGTCCCAGTCTCTGTGGCGTCCTGATGGCCGTAGATTCCAATGTGTGTGCCAATTTTCAAGAGTTTTTGAGCATGTTAAGGCCCCCAAAAATGCCCGGAAGGTTTAAAAAAAAAAATAAAATAAAATAAATATAGCTGCAAGCAGCGATGACGGGCTCAAGCCACCAATGCCATCGCCACCCCGGTGGCATAAGGTAAACTGTGTCCAGCGGGCACATGCATTCACAATATCCCTCTGGCAGTGAGGTTTTAAAGGATATGGCAGTTAAAGGGTTAATCCGAATCATCTAGACTTTAAAATCACATTCACAGAACAATATATATATATATATATATATATATATTTAGTAACACTTTACAATAAGATTTCATTTATAAACATTATGTTAACATGAACAATATTTATATAGCATTCATTCATGTCAGTTAATATTCCAAACTTAAACATTAAAACATTGTTTTATTGTGATTTTTTTCCAAGCGCATTTTACCAATTCCAAACCATATCAGTCTTAATAACTACCATTATGTTTTATTTAATCATTTATGAGTGCTATACAATAGTCCAGGAAAGCTGGAAGAGAAAAACTCCTTATATTCATGTGTGCAGAATCATTAGGCATGTTTTCTTTTACAGATGAAATGCGTTAAAAATGAGTTTTAACTCAAACTGTTTTAACTCAAAGTCGAAAATTATGAAATACCCATGAGAAATATCAAACACAAATGCAATACAGAAATGGATAAGTTAAGACTTGACCATTGTACAAAAATGCTGACTGGGTCATGAGGTCAGAAAAGAAGAAGAAGAAAAAAAAAACAGGTCAAGAAGAACTGACAAAAATAATTGCAAAATAATTAGGAATTAATGTGAAGATTAATTTTTAGTCAATTCTGCAAGACAGACTTTCAGGAAAGGAGGTGGAATAAAAATGAGCTCCTAAATCTTAATCCCGGATTCTGGAAGATATATTCCTCAAACCATTGGACAAGAGGAGGTGGTGCTGGTCCTTCACGAGTCACTCTAATCTGTTCATAAAGCCTATATATAAAGTCTTAATATATAGTATTTCACAATACTTCATGGTATTCTAATTAAATAATTTTTTGGAATCTTAGATCTCTCAGAACCTGACACATTGTAATTCTGAGACTCCAGGAAAGTGGCAGTTCTGTAAAATGTTGGCACTGGAGACTAAATGCTCCCTGATAGTTTCACACCTAATTCACTTAACACACACACACACACACTCACAAACACATATTACCCACAGTGACAGAGGGACAGAGTGACATCAGATGTATGATAGTTTTTTAATTTTCTATCATCCATATAGTGTTGTATAGTCATGAAACTATGCATATTTCCTCAGAATGACTTGTCTTCTATGTGTACATATTTTTGAAGTGTTTAAAAGCTGCACTTTTAAAAAATAAAAGACATTTGCTGGTTACTTTTTTACTTTTATTTAAAAAAATCACCACGACAAAACCATTCAAGCTATCCAATATTCATTCGCACCTGTTCTGTAAGATAAATTCTTTAAACAGTGGTAAAAGAGGATGTGGTGCTGATCCTTCAAGAGTCACTCCAAACGTATCTGTCCATAAAGCCTATAAAGAATTATTCTTAATACACAGTATTTCACAATACTTCAGCATATTATTCTAATTAAGTGAGGGTCATTTTATCAGTAAAATACATATTTTTCTTTGAAAGATTTCTATAAATGATTTAAATCATATTCGTTTCTACAATAATTATTTAAAAGTAATCCTATATCTCCATCTGGTGGCCATTATTGGTACTAAGAATTGCAAGCTTGATTTATATGTTATGATAGTTTTAATTTTATGCTGGCTCCTGGACATGATAAAGCTATGAACTTACTTACTGTGCTTCTTTCAAATGATGACTTCTACGTATATAAAAAATTATGAAGAGTTGGAATGAAGAATGTTAAAGATATAGTAAAATAACTATTGTATTTTTTTATGTTACTTTAATAAATCGGTATGGCCACACCATTTAAGGTATCTTAAACCCATTCGCAATTTAACATCTTCAGTATATTGGCATCATGTTGAAAAAGTTTGGTGTGAACTACTTGTGTCTTCTTGGAGGAGTATGATTCATTTACAGGCTGATTTGATCATAAATCCACAATAAAATTTCTGAGTTCTGTATCAATCTGTGTTGTTGTTAGTTTATTTTCATTTTTATTTTTCATAGGAAGATAACTGACCCTTTACTCTCCTTTTTAATAAATGTGCTTATAAACCAAGATCAAGCTATTTATAGCTGTATTTATAAGCTGCTTATTAATGACTATTTAAGTTGGGACAAGACTTTATAAAGCATGAACTGACTATTTACTAATGAGTGCAGTTATTATAAAGTGTTACCAATGCATTTACTAATGTTAACAAATTAGACATTATTTTACAGTGTTATAAAATCCTTTAATGACTTACAAGCATTTGTGAAAGTTCTGCTTGCATTACAGCTTAGTCTTCATCTGTGAGCTGAACAGTTTTACTGTTACATCCATGAGATTATGTAAATTAAGATAAATGTCATGTCACAGGATGGAATAGGTCAGTATCAAATGAGTTTGAAATTATTATTTGCGGCACAAATAAGTATTTTTAGAATTTTGTTTTTAATTCCTGAAACTGTCAGAAAATGATAAGGCCTAAGAGATTTCTTAAGCTGTAATGAAAACAGCAATGTTAGCAACAGCAACAAAAAATAACAATTTAAAATACTTTTTTTTTTCTGGTGATTAAAGAGATGATTAAGTCTCTCTCTCTCTCTCTTTCTCTCTCTCATTGTGTCTGCCACTCAGCTCATGCCCATCCCCCACTCACAGACACACACACACAGACACACACACACACACACACACACACACACACACTCAGTCAGCACACATACATTCCTCAAACAGAGGGACAGAGTGAGTTGAGATGTCTGACAGTTTTTAAATTTTCTTTTAATCATACAGTGTTGTAGAGTCATGAAACTATGAATATGTCTTCAGAATGATTTGATCTCTGTATGATTTTTTTTTAAGTGTTTGGAAGCTGCAATTTAAAAATACAAGACAATTAATGATTCCCTTTTTACTGTCATTTCAAAAAATCACCACAACAAAACCGTTCAAGCTAACCAAAATCCGTTCGCAATTTAAGTTCCTCAATGTTTTTTCAACATGTAGACAAAGTTTGGTGAGTATAGTGAACATTTCCTGTGAGGAGTATGCATTAAATCAGAGCTCAATTTAAATATTCAAATCAAAATAACCGACTTCCTGTTGGTCGTAGCTGATGACTGTGAATTAGAAAGTTGTCCGTCTTGAAAAGAACAATTTATGTACCAAGTTTGGTGTCTGTAGCTAAAACTAACCCCCCCACTTTGACAAAAGGTGGCGCTATAGAGTGCCTCCTTCACGCCCTTTTAAAAGCTTTTGCCATTGTCTAGCTATCACTAATACTGATATGTGTTTTGAGTTTCATGTAAATCTGAGCTTGTTGTCTGCCTCAAACTCACCATAACAGAACATTCAAGTTTGACACGTTGCCATGGCAACACTATATCAGATATCAATATCCCCACAACAGATTTACATCGGCCGTGTTTTGTCATTATTCTGATGAAGTTTTAAGTAAATCGAGTAAAAATAAGATGCTGAATTCAAAGCATTTGGAAAATGACACACTTCCTGCTGCCAGTTGGTGGCGCTATAATGTTGACTCTTAATAGTCACATATATACGATCAGTATCATACAACGAACAAACCAATGAAGTTTGATCAAATTCAGGAAATGTATGTGGATGTTATTAGACATTTCCTGTTTCTCATTTCTCGCCATAATTTCAACGCCTCGCCACGGGCAAACCGTTCGAGATATCAAAAATCCCCTCGCAATTTTTCATCCCCAATGTCTTGAGATCATGTTCACAGAGTTTCGTGGCGAACGGGTTGAAAACCTCAGAGGAGTATTTCAAATTCCAGAGCATGCTTTTTTTAAACAGCCCTGAATAGCTGACTTCCTGTTGGGCGGAGCCTATGACATAAAGTGTGAAAGTTGTTCGGCTCAATGAGATCTATAAGTGTACCGAGTTTCATATAAATACATGCAAGTTTGTGTGAGCTATGGTTCAAGATTTCTGACTGTGTTCCAGGGGGCGCTGTAGAGCCCCTGTGCCACGCCCGGGTCCCAGCCTCTGCAGCGTCTTGATGGCCGCAGATTCCAATGTGTGTACCAATTTTCAAGAGTTTTTGAGCATGTTAAGGCCCCCAAAAACCCCCGGAAGGTTTAATAAAAAATAAAAAAAATAATAATAAGAAGAAGAATAATCCTTAGAAGAACAATAGGGCTCTTCGCCCCTTTGGGCTTGAGCCCTAATAATAACAAGAATAATCCTTAGAAGAACAATAGGGCTCTTCGCCCCTTCGGGCTTGAGCCCTAATAATAAGAATAATCCTTAGGGGAACAATAGGGCTCTTCGCCCCTTCGGGCTTGAGCCCTAAATATAGCTGCAAGCAGCGATGTCGGGCTCAAGTCGTCAGTGCAACGCCACCCCGGTGGCATCGGAAAAACTGTGCCCACCGGGCATAAGCATTTACAGTAACCCTCTGACAATCAAGTTTAAAAGGATGCGGCAGTAAAAGGGTTAATCCGACCAATCTAGACTTTGAAATCACATACACAGAACAATATATATAACTTTAGTAACACTTTATTTTTATATTTATTTATAGATGTATTACTGCTTAATAATGACTATTATTAAGGGAAAAGGCTTTATAATCATGAACTATTTACTAATGCTTAGCTATTGAGTGCAGTTATTATAAAGTGTTACCAATGCATTTACACAAATGCTATTGAGCTTTAAATTTGCATATGAGCCCATGTGAAAAAGTAGCATAATTTACATATGACTTACAGTTTGTTGTAATAAATATCAAACATTCAAATTAATTGTGCATTATAGCTGTCACCTAGATGAACAATTACAGTTGTTTTTATGACTGTAAGTCATTCTCTTCAAATGCTACTGACGTTATAAAAGTGTATAACAATATCACATGTAACTTTAGAGACCGGCCCTAAATTTGAGACTCTCGAATGTCCAATGTCAAGACAACTTTATGCCTGTTTTTTTTTTCTTTAGTTTTCTTTTCTCTGTGCCGGATTGCTGATGTCCTATACCCAGGCATAGATGTCCATCCATCAATTACGAACATTCAGCCGCAAACATGAGGTGTGAGCGGTCGCGAGCACAGATACTACAGATACTACTATTACTGCTTAATAATGACTATTATTAAGGGAAAAGGCTTTATAATCATGAACTATTTACTAATGCTTAGCTAATGAGTGCAATTATTATAAAGTGTTACCAATGCATTTACTAATGTTAACAAATTAGACATTATTTTACAGTGTTACCAAATCCTTAAATAATGTATTAGTGTTTTGTAATGATTTTAATGACCTATAAGCATTTGTGAAATAGTTTTGCTTGCATTGCAGCTTTATCTGTCAGTTGAATAGTTTTACTGTTACATCCATGAGATTAATAAATGTCATGTCACGTCACAGGTTGTCATAGGTCAGTATCAAATGAGTTTGAAATTATTATTTGCAGCACAAATAAGGATTCTTAGGATGTTTTTAAATCCCTAAAACTGTCAGAAAAGGATAAGGCCTAAGAGATTTCTTAACCTGTAATGAAAGGAAAAAACACCACCATTAGCAACAACAAAAACAATAAACATTGAAAATACTGATTTTTTTCCCCCTGTTGATTAAAGAGATGATTAGGTCTCTCTCTCTCTCTCTCTCTCTCTCTCTCTCTGTCTCTCTCTCTGCCAGATAGCACCTCCCCTTCCTACAATTCACACACACTGTCAGTCACCAAAAATGCAGTCAGTCACCAACCCCCTCACACTCCCCCTCCCCCTCCCCCTCCCTTCCCTCACACAGACAGGGTGGCCAGAGTGAGATCATGTCAGTTAAGAAGTCTGACAGTTTTTAAATCTTCTGTTGTCCATACAGTGTTGTAAAGTCGTGAAACTATGCATATTTCCTCAGAATGATTTAATATCTGTATGAAAAAATGCTTTGAAATGTTTGGAAGCTGCAATTTAAAAATACAAGCCAATTAATGATTCCCTTTTTAGTTCTGTGTTAGTTTATTTTTATTTTTTTATTTATTTTTTATTTTGGAAGATAACAGCCTTTAATCTCCTCAAAATAAATGTGCATATAAACTATGAATAATTTAATTATAGCTGTATTTATAAAATGCTTACTAAAATATTAATTTTGGGAGAAGGATATATAAAGCATGAACTGGCTATTTACTAATGCTTAGCTAGGAGTGCAGCTATTATGAAGTGTTACCAATGCATTTACTAATGTTAACAATTGAGACATTATTTTAAAGTATTACCAAATCCTTAAATAATTTAAAAGTGTTTTGTTATGATTTCATTAACCTTTAAGCATTTGTGAAATAGTTCTGCTTGCATCACAGCTTAGTCTTCATCTGTGAGCTGAACAGTTTTACTGTTACATCGTTGAGATTATGTAAATTCAAATAAATGTCATGTCACAGGGTGTCAGAGGTCAGTATCAAATGAGTTTGAAATTATTATTTGCAGCTAAAATAAGTATTTTTAGATTTTTTTTAATCCCTGAAACTGTCAGAAAAGGATAAGGCCTAAGATATTTCTTAAGCTGTAATGAAAACAGCACAATTAGCAACAACAACAACAAAAAAAAAATAACAATTTAAAATAATATTTTTTTCTGGTGATTAAAGAGATGTTTAAGTCCCTCTCTCTCCCTGTCTTGTCTGCCACTCACCTCACACCTCACACCTCTCCCCCACTCACACTCACACACACACACACACACACACACACACACAGTCAGCACACATACATTCCTCACACAGAGTGACAGAGTGAGATCAGATGTCTGACAGTTTTTTAATTTTCTTTTAATCATACAGTGCTGTAAAGTCATGAAACTATGCATATTTCCTCAGAATCACTAGTTTTCTAAATGAAAAATGTTTTTTAAAGGTTTGGAAACTGCAATTTAAAAATACAAGACGATTAATGTTTCACTTTTTACTGTTATTTCAAAAAATCACCAAGACAAAACCGTTCAAGCTATCCAAAATTCATTCGCAATTTAAGTTCCTCAATGTTTTTTCTTAATGTAGACAAAGTTTGGTGTGTATAGTGTACTTCCCCTGGGAGGAGTATGCATTAATTCACAAAATAAAATTCCCAAAAATCCATATTCAAGTCAAAATAGCCAACTTCCTGTTGGTCGTAGCTTATGACTGCGAATTAGAAAGTTGTCAGTCTTGATAAGAGCAATTTATGTACCAAGTTTGGTGTCTGTAGCTAAAACTAACCCCCCCACTTTTGACAAAAGGTGGCGCTATAGAGTGCCTCTTCCACGCCCTTTTAAAAGCTTTTGCCATGGTCTAGCTATCTTTAATACTGATATCTGTTTCGAGTTTCATGTAAATCTGAGCTAGTTATCTGCCGAAAAATCACCAGAACAGAACATTCAAGTTTGACACGTTGCCATGGCAACACTATATTAGATATAAATATCCCCACGACAGATTTTCTTCGGCCGTGTTTTGTCATTATTCTGATGAAGTTTGAAGCAAATTAAGTAAAAATAAGATGCTGAATTCAAAGCGTTCTGAAAATGATTCACTTCCTGCTGCCAGTTGGTGGCGCTATAACTTTGACTCCTAATAGTCACATATATACGATCGGTATCATACAACGAACAAACCAATTAAGTTTGATCAAAATCAGGAAATGTATGTGGATGTTATTATACATTTCCTGTTTCTAATTTCTCGCCATAATTTCAACGCCTCGCCACGGGCAAACCATTCGAGATATCAAAAATCTCTTCGCAATTTAGCATCCCCAATGTCTTGAGATTGTGTTCACCGAGTTTTGTGGTGAACGGGTGGAGTTCCTCAGAGGAGTATATCAAATTCCAGAGCATGTGTTTTTCATAAAACCCTAAATAGCCAACTTCCTGTTGGGCGGAGCTTATGACATGCAGTGTGAAAGTTGTTTGGTTTGATGAGTTATATATATGTACCAAGTTTCATATCTATACGTGCAAGTATGCATGATATATGGCCCTCGGTACTACAGGGGGCGCTGTAGAGCCCCTGTGCCACGCCCGTGTATCAGACTCTGCCCAGCCCTAATGGCCGCAGGTTCCAAGGTGTGTGCCAATTTTCAAGAGTTTTTGAGCATGTTAAGGACCCCAAAAGCCCCCGAAACCTTAGAAAAAAATTAGAAGAATAAAGAAAAAAAAAAAAATAATAATCCTAAGGAAAACAATAGGGCTCTCGCCCTCCAGGCTTGAGCCCTAATTAAAGCTGCAAGCAGCGATAAACGGGCCCTCGCACACGGGCTCACAGGCAGCGAGTGGCTTTAGTAAATAGGTGAACGGTGAGAAACATGCATTTAAACTCATAAATATAAGTGGAATACATCAAAGTTTACTCCATATTTGTGCCAATCTTTGTGTTGCCAGCAGGTGGTGCTTTCATTATAATGGACTATTGGCCTTCAGATGTGTTCAGGGCAGGACTCTTATCGAACATGTGAAATTTGGGGAAGATCGAACAAATTATGCCTGAGTTACAACAACTTCTTTTGCTGTGGCGAGACATCAAAATTTGTCATGACGCCATGGACATGCCCTTTAACAAAAACTCAAGATCTCCACAAGTTAACATTGCACAGGCCTTTAGATTAGACTGACTACAAAAAATACATTAATCTCAAAAAAAATTCTAGGAGTAGTTTGTCACAGCATGCAACATGTCACTTCCTGTTGCCAGCAGGTGGCGCTATGACTATAACTGAATATGGGCATGTAGATCTGTTAAGGGCAGAAGTCTTATCTAACATGTGAAGTTTGGGGCAGATTGGACATTGTAAGTCTGAGTAACAGCAACTTCCTTTTTCATGGCGAAACATCGAATTTTGTCAGGCCGCCATGTGCATGCCCTTTAACGAAACCTCAAAATCTTCGCAATTTAACATCGCAAACACCTTTAGATTTAACTGACCAAGATTGGTGTTGATCTGAATATATCTCTAGGAGTAGTTTGTTAAAGTACAACCCCTAAAAATGGCAAAAACAACGCCAATTTTGCAGAGAAAATTCTAAATAGCCGACTTCCTGATGGGATTCGGATTTCGTACCATGAGACTTTTTTGTAGGTATTGGTGTGTTACATGTGTGTACCGATTTTTGTACATGTACGTGAAAAATAGCTCGAGGCGCACTCCATTGAATGTGCATATGCACTCCGTTGAAAGTATATAGGTGGCGCTATCGAGCCATTTTGCCACACCCAATGGAATATTGGCCTTCAGATGTGTTCAAGCCAGGACCCTTATCACACATGTGAAGTTTGGGCAAGATCGGACATTTTATGCCTGAGTTATAACATCTTTTATTTCCATGGCGAGACATCGAACTTCGTCATGGCGTCATGGACACGCCTTTTAACAAAAACTCAAGATCTTCACAACTAAACATCACACAGGTCTTTAGATTAGACTGACCACAAAAAAGACATTAATGTCATAAAATTTCTAGGAGTAGTTTGTCACAGTGTAAAATATGTCACTTCCTGTTGCCAATAGTTGGCACTATGACTATAACTGAATATTGGCATGTAGATCTGTTCAGGTCAAGAGTCTTATCAAACATGTGAAGTTTGGGGCAGATTGGACATTGTATGTCTGAGTTATGGCACCATCATTTTTCATGGCGAATCATCGAAATTTGTCAGGCCGCCATGGACACGCCCTTTAACAAAACCTCAATTCCTTCGCAATTTAACATCATAAAGGGCTTTAGATTACACTGACCAAGTTTGGTGTTGATCTGAATAAATCTCTAGGAGCAGTTCGTTAAAATACAACCCCTGAAAATGACAAAAACAACACCAATTTTGCAGGGAAAATTAAAAATAACCGACTTCCTGTTGGGATTCGGATTTCGTACCAGAGACTTTTTTGTAGGTATTGGTGTGTTACATGTGTATACCGATTTTTGTACATGTACGTGAAACATAGCTCGAAGCGCACTCCGTTGAAAGTGTATAGGTGGTGCTATCGAGCCATTTTGCCACACCTGATGGAATATTGGCCTTCAGATGTGTGCAGGTCAGTACTCTTATCACACATGTGAAGTTTGGGGAAGATCGGACATTTAATGCCTGAGTTATAACATCTTTTATTCCCATGGCGAGACATCGAAATTCGTGACGGCGCCATGGACACGCCTTTTAACGAAAACTCAAGATCTTCACAACTTAACATCGCACAGGCCTTTAGATTAGACTGACCACAAAAAAGACATTGATGTCATAAAATTTCTAGGAGTAGTTCTTCGCAGCGTAAAATATGACACTTCCTGTTGCCAATAGGTGGCGCTATGAATATAACTGATTATGCGCATGTCAATATGTTCAGGTTCAGAGTCTCATCAAACATGTGAAGTTTGGGGCAGATTGGACATTGTATGTCTGAGTTATAGCAACTTCATTTTTCATGGCGAATCATCGAAATTCGCCAGGCCGCCACGGACACGCCCTTCGACGAAAACTCAAGATCTGCGCAATTTAACATCGCTAAGGCCTTTAGATTAGGCATACCAAATTTGGTGTTGATTTGAAGAAATCTCTAGGAGGAGTTCGTTAAAATACAACACATGGAAATGACCAAAATTACACAAAATTTGCTCATAATATTAAAAATAACCGACTTCCTGTTGAGTTTAGAATTTTGGTCCAAGAGTCTTTTTTGTAGGTATTGGTGTGTTACATATGTGTGCCAATTTTTGTGCATGTACGTGAAACATAGCCGGAAGGCTGTTGATTTTCTTAGTGTAGGTGGCGCTGTCGAGCCATTTTGCCACACCCTCTTCTGAATCCTATATCAGACGAAAATTTTCACCAGGTTTGACGCGTGTGCAAAGTTTCATGAGTTTTTGAGCATGTTAAAGCCCTCAAAAATGCGATTCATTCGGGAGAAGAAGAAGAAGAAGAAGAAGAATTAAAGCTGCAAGCAGCGATGAACTGGCCCTCGCACACGGGCTCACAGGCAGCGAGTGGCTTTAGTAAATAGGTGAACGGTGAGAAACATGCATTTAAACTCATAAATATCAGTGGAATACATCAAAGTTTACTCCATATTTGTGCCAATCTTTGTGTTGCCAGCAGGTGGTGCTCTCATTATAATGGACTATTGGCCTTCAGATGTGTTCAGGGCAGGACTCTTATCGAACATGTGAAGTTTGGGGAAGATCGAACAAATTATGCCTGAGTTACAACAACTTCTTTTGCTGTGGCGAGACATCAAAATTTGTCATGACACCATGGACATGCCCTTTAACAAAAACTCAAGATCTCCACAAGTTAACATTGCACAGGCCTTTAGATTAGACTGACTACAAAAAATACATTAATCTCAAAAAAATTCTAGGAGTAGTTTGTCACAGCATGCAACATGTCACTTCCTGTTGCCAGCAGGTGGCGCTATGACTATAACTGAATATGGGCATGTAGATCTGTTAAGGGCAGAAGTCTTATCTAACATGTGAAGTTTGGGGCAGATTTTGCCATGGACATGCCCTTTAACGAAACCTCAAAATCTTCGCAATTTAACATTGCAAACACCTTTAGATTTAACTGACCAAGATTGGTGTTGATCTGAATATATCTCTAGGAGTAGTTTGTTAAAGTATAACCCCTGAAAATGGCAAAAACAACGCCAATTTTGCAGAGAAAATTCTAAATAGCCGACTTCCTGATGGGATTCGGATTTCATACCATGAGACTTTTTTGTAGGTATTGGTGTGTTACATGTGTGTACCGATTTTTGTACATGTACGTGAAAAATAGCTCGAGGCGCACTCCATTGAATGTGCATATGCACTCCGTTGAAAGTTTATAGGTGGCGCTATCGGGCCATTTTGCCACACCCAATGGAATATTGGCCTTCAGATGTGTTCAAGCCAGGACCCTTATCACACATGTGAAGTTTGGGCAAGATCGGACATTTTATGCCTGAGTTATAACATCTTTTATTCCCATGGCGAGACATCGAACTTCGTCATGGCGTCATGGACACGCCTTTTAACAAAAACTCAAGATCTTCACAACTAAACATCACAAAGGTCTTTAGATTAGACTGACCACAAAAAAGACATTAATGTCATAAAATTTCTAGGAGTAGTTTGTCACATTGTAAAATATGTCACTTCCTGTTGCCAATAGGTGGCGCTATGACTATAACTGAATATTGGCATGTAGATCTGTTCAGGTCAAGAGTCTTATCAAACATGTGAAGTTTGGGGCAGATTGGACATTGTATGTCTGAGTTATGGCACCATCATTTTTCATGGCGAATCATCGAAATTTGTCAGGCCGCCATGGACACGCCCTTTAACAAAACCTCAATTCCTTCGCAATTTATCATCATAAAGGGCTTTAGATTACACTGACCAAGTTTGGTGTTGATCTGAATAAATCTCTAGGAGGAGTTCGTTAAAATACAACCCCTGAAAATGACAAAAACAACACCAATTTTGCAGGGAAAATTAAAAATAACCGACTTCCTGTTGGGATTCGGATTTCGTACCAAGATAATTTTTTGTAGCTATTGGTGTGTTACATATGTTTACCGATTTTCGTACATGTACATGACATGTAGCTCGAGGCGCACTCCATTGAAAATGTATAGGTGCCGCTGTCGAGCCATTTTGCCACACCGAATGGAATATTAGCCTCCAGATGTGTGCAGGTCAGTACTCTTATCAAACATGTGAAGTTTGGGCAAGATCTGATATTTTATGCCTGAGTTACAACAACTTCTACTCCCATGGCGAGACATCGAACTTTGACATGACGCCATGGACACGCCCTTTAACGAAAATTCAAGATCTTCACAATTTAACATCGTACAGGCCTTTAGATTAGACTGACAACAAAAAAGACATTGATGTCATAAAATTTCTAGGAGTAGTTCTTCGCAGCATAAAATATGACACTTCCTGTTGCCAATAGGTGGCGCTATGAATATAACTGAATATGGGCAACTTCAGTTTTTATAGCAACTTCATTTTTCATGGCGAATCATCGAAATTACATATTTTACACTGCGACAAACTACTCCTAGAAATTTTATGACATCAATGTCTTTTTTGTGGTCAGTCTAATCTAAAGACCTGTGTGATGTTTAGTTGTGAAGATCTTGAGTTTTTGTTAAAAGGTGTGTCCATGGCGCCGTGATGAAGTTCGATGTCTCGCCATGGGAATAAAAGATGTTATAACTCAGGCATAAAATGTCCGATCTTGCCCAAACTTCACTTGTGTGATAAGGGTCCTGGCCTAAACAGATCTGAAGGCCAATATTCCATCGAGTGTGGCAAAATGGCTCGATAGCGCCACCTATACACTTTCAACGGAGTGTGCCTCGAGCTATGTTTCACGTACATGTACAAAAATTGGTACACACATGTAACTCACCAATATCTACAAAAAAGTCTCTTGGTACGAAATCCGAATCCCAACAGGAAGTCAGTTATTTTGAATTTTCCCTGCAAAATTGGTGTTGTTTTTGCCATTTTCAGGGGTTGTGCAAAGGCCTGTGCAATGTTAACTTGTGGATATCTTGAGTTTTTGTTAAAGGGCATGTCCATGGCGTCATGACAAATTTTGATGTCTCGCCACAGCAAGAGAAGTTGTTGTAACTTAGGCATAATTTGTTCGATCTTCCCCAAACTTCACATGTTCGATAAGAGTCCTGCCCTGAACACATCTGAAGGCCAATAGTCCATTATAATGAGAGCACCACCTGCTGGCAACACGAAGATTGGCACAAATATGGAGTAAACTTTGATATATATTCCACCTATATTTATGAGTTTAAATGCATGTTTCTCACCGTTCACCTATTTACTAAAGCCACTCGCTGCCGGTGAGCCCGTGTGTGAGGGCCCGTTCATCGCTGCTTGCAGCTTTAATTAGGGTCCGAGCACCGGTGGTGCGAGGACCCTCTTGGAATTGCTCCATTTATTATTATTAGGGCCCGAGCACTGATGGTGTGAGGACCCTCTTGTTTCTGTGTCGTTTATTATTATTATTATTATTTTTCTGAAACTTTCTCGAAAAGTCATGAAACTTGGCACACACGTCAGAACTGGAAAAATATTAGGTATGCAATGGTTTGCTAAGGTGGGTGTGGCAAAATGGCTCGACAGCGCCACCTATAAATTTTCAACGAAGTGCATCTTGAGCTACGTTTCACATACTTGTATGAAAATCGGTACACACATGTAACACACCAATATCTACAAAAAAGTCTCTTGGTACGAAATCCAAATCCCAACAGGAATTTTTGCCATTTCCGGGGGTTGTACTTTAACGAACTCCTTCTAGAGATTTAGTCAGATCAACACCAAAGTTTGTCAGTGTAATCTAAAGGCCTTTGCGATGTTAAATTGCGAAGATCTAGAGTTTTCGTTTGAGGGCGTGTCTGTGACGGCCTGGCGAATTTCGATGTTTCGCCATGAAAAATGAAGTTGCTATAACTTAGACATAAAATGTCCAATCTGCACCAAACTACACATGTTTGATAAGACTCCTGACCTGAACAGATCAACATTCCCAAATTTAGTTATTGTCATAGCGCCTCCTGATGGCAACAGGAAGTGAATGCTTTACGCTGCAATTAACTACTCCTAGAAATCTAATAAAATCAAAATTGTGTTATGGTCAGTTTAATCTAAAGGACTTTGCGATAGTGAATTGTGATTATCTTGAGTTTTCGATAAAGGGTGTGTCCTTGGCGACGTGACAAAATTTGATGTCTCGCCATGGGAATATAATTTGTAACTCAGGCATAAAATGTATGATCTTCCCCAAACTTCACATGTTTGATAAGAGTTCTGGCCTGAACACAACTGAAGGCCAATATTCCATTGGGTGTGGCGAAATGGCTCCATAGCGCCACCTATACATTTTCAACGGAGTGCACCTCGAGCACCTCGATGTTTCACGTAGAATTTACAAAAATCGGTACACACATGTAACACACCAATACCTACAAAAAAGTCTCTTGGTACGAAATCCGAATCCCAACAGGAAGTCGGTTATTTAGAATTTTCTCTGCAAAATTGCCGTTTTTTTTTTTTTGCCATTTTCAGGGGTTGTACTTTAAAGGGGTGATAAAACACGATTTCACTTTTCTAACTTTAGCTAGTGTGTAATTTTCCTGTTTGAGCATAAACAACATCTGCAAAGTTACAACGTTCAAAGTTTTAAGCAAAGGGAGATATTTGCTTTTAAAGAAATCCATTTCTAAGGACTACAGCAAACGGCCGGTAGGGACTACACGACATTCCTTCAGGGTTGCTGACGTCACTAAGCCCAATATTTACATAAACCCCTCCTCCGAGAATAATAGATTAGGTGGGGGGCGAGGCCATTTTATATTGCTGTGGAGATTGAGAAGAGTTGTTGTATGCTGGAGTATTTTTGCCGCGATGCCGACGAAACGCTGTTATTTTCATCCGGATTGCAGGTCCACTTTGTTCAGCCTTCCTAGGGACGGAGAAGTTAGGGATCAATGGTTAAAATTTATTTTTAACTCGGTCCCTCAAAATTATTACCCAAATCTCGCTCTCTGTGCTGCACATTTTACGGAGGAAAGCTTCCACAATCTTCGCGAGTTCAATGCAGGATTCGCCCAACGGCTTGTCCTGAAAGATGGAGCAGTTCCAACTTTAAAAACAGAAGCTGTTTACGGGCCACAAGCTGTAAGTATGACTTATTTTTCGTCGATGTGTTTTACTGTATTGGTTTGTATTGCTATTGGCTGTATTGCTAATTGTGCGTTGTATCGAGGAAGTGAACAAATAACAACGCTGTTTGGCTCTGCAAACCAGTTAGTTAAATGCTTATTCATACTTAATGCGACAAACACCTTAACGTTACGAACTTTTTTTCTTAATCTCAACAACGAACTTGGAATTAGTGTATATTATTCTTTGATTAGAACGTTTATGTATTGTTTATCTACATGTTTGTTTATCTGCAGGCATGCTAAACATGGTTCTGTGTTTGATTTGGCTACTATAGTAAAGCCAATGTTTTTGGTTAATAGTTATAGCGACTGATATTTGGTTATAAGCGTTCTAAAAATACAAAAGTAACGATTCCATTCAGTACCGATTACTATAGATCTTCACTCTTTAATCAAAAAAATCCCTTTGAGGACTAATACAATTTGTCAGAACAATTATATGAAAATCTTGCTTATGAAGCTTATTTTTTGTGGTCCAATGATTATTATCCAGTAATTTTTTCTTACTATTTTTACATGTCAAATGTATGTTTTAAGCTGTAATTTGATCATTGATTACATATTGTCATTATTTCTTACAGACAACATCTCAGCAGGGTGCGAGTTCCCAAGAGCTCCCCACTACATCTACACTTCATGAAGTTGGATGTCAGTCAGACCCTATAGAGACTGAAACTGTAGCCACAGAGATAAAGCCGAAGATGCGATCAGTGGGCACACAACTTTCAATGGGTACATTGAGCAGTTTCCACTTAAGGAGCAAAGGTATGAAATACAGACATTAAATGTGTTTGTGTTACTTTATCATATGCAGTTCTAGTACATATTGTCTTTTTTTTATTATAATTGTCATACCGGCTACTGAAACGTATGTGTATTAGAAAGTGGCTTATGTTTATCACTGTAAAAAAAATTGTAATAGCATGACCGATGGTTATGAGTAATTGTATTTTTATTTTTATTTTTTGTACTTGTAGGCATTCAGGCAACATATTATGGTCATGATGTGGGCACCCAAACAACTGACATGTTTCCTGATGTGCAGCTGTCTTCAACACCAGTAAGGGGCTCAGTCTTCAGGCCCAGTAAGAGACCTCGTCTGGTGTTAGATGAGGAAGAAGAATCAGAATTAAATGTCGAACCCACTGATTCCACATATAACCCAGATTCTGTTGTCACTGAAGAATCAGAATTGGCGTAAGATATAAATACATATTTACGCACTTTTTTACTAATACATTTGTGTTTAAAAATATATATAAAACATGAAAGCAACTTCCTAATATTTATTCTTTTTATATTGCCTTAGGATAGATCCACAGCCCGACCACAGCGATAACAAATACATTGTTTTTGAAAGCTGTCTTCGAGAGCTGTTTGTGTCCTGTCCAATTTGTAAGACAAAGTGTGTTGTCCAGAGCAGACGAAGGGGGACTTTTGTTGCATTCACCCAGCTTTGTGAAAAGTGTAACTACTACAGACAGTGGCAGAGCCAGCCCATTGTTGGGAGTACCCCACTTGGAAACCTGCTATTGTCTGCTGCAACTTATTTTACCGGTGGATCTTTTAAACAACTAGAGAAGGTATTACAATTTACAATAAAATTCACAAAAAAATACTGTGTTGTTTCAGTATGTATGTACTGTATGATTTCTATGTTAATAGATTTTCAAAGCCACACACAAACACACACACACAGTGACAGAGGGACAGAGTGACTGTCATCCATATAATGTTGTATAGTCATGAAACTATGCATATTTCCTCAGAATGACTTGTCTTCTATGTGTGCATTTTTTTGAAGTGTTTAGAAGCTGCACTTTTTTTTACTGGTTCCTTTTTTACTATTATTTCAAAAAATCACCACGACAAAACCATTCAAGCTATCCAAAATTCATTCACACCTGTTCTGTAAGATTAATTCTTTAAACAGTGGTAAAAGAGGATGTGGTGCTGAACCTTCAAGAGTCACTTAAAACGTATCTGTCCATAAAGCCTATTAAGAATTATTCTTAATATACAGTTCACAATACTTCAGCTTGTTATTCTAATTAAGTGAGGGTCATTTTATCAGTAAAATTCCTAAAATACATATTATTTTATTTGAAAGATTTCTATAAATTATTTAAATCATACTCGTTTCTCCAATAATTATTTAAAAGTAATCCTATAGCTCCCTCTGGTGGCCATTATAGGTACTAAGAATTGCAAGCTTGATTTATAAGTTATGATAGTTTTAATTTTATGCTGGCTCTTGAAAATGATAAAGCTATGAAACTTACTGTGCTTCCTTCAAATGAGGACTTCTACTTATATAAAAAATTATGAAGAGTTAGAATGAAAAATTTTAAAGATATAGTAAAATAACTATTGTATTTTTTATGTTACTTTAATAAATCTCTATGGCAACACCATTTAAGCTATCCTAAACCCATTCACAATTTAACATCTCAGTATATTGGCATCATGTTGAAAAAGGAGTATGGAGTAGTATGAGGAGGAGTATGAATTCATTTACAGGCTGATTTTATCATAAATCCACAATAAAATTTCTGAGTTCTGTATCAATCTGTGTTGTTGTTGTTTGTTTATTTTTATCTTTTATTTTTCATAGGAAGATAACTGACCCTTTACTCTCCTTTTTAATAAATGTGCTTATAAACCAAGGACAAGCTATTTATAGCTGTATTTATAAACTGCTTACTACTGTCTATTAATATTGGGACAAGGCTTTATAAAGCATGAACTGACTATTTACTAATGAGTGCAGTTATTATAAAGTGTTATCAATGCATTTGCTAATGTTAACAAATTAGACATTATTTTACAATGTTATCAAATCCTTAAATGACTCATAAGCATTTGTGAAAGTTCTGCTTGCATTACAGCTTAGTATTGATCTGTGAGCTGAACAGATTTACTGTTACATCTATGAGATTATGTAAATTCAAATAAATATAATGTCACAGGATGTCATAGGTCAGTATCAAATGAGTTTGAAATTATTATTTGCAGCACAAATAAGGTTTTTGTAGGATTTTTAAAAATCCCTAAAACTGTCAGAAAAAGGTTAAGGCCTAAGCTATTTCTATGTGAGTGGCTAAATTTATTTTTGTTTTTATAATTGTAATACACAAACTATGAAATTATACAAAATGTATAAAAAGGTAAATAAATAAATACGCACACATTAACAAAGCAGCCAAGAATGAGTTTCCTTTTTTATATAGATTAAAATTGAAGACAGAAGCAAGTGGTAAATGTGGTCACTTTAATATTCATATCCAGTAGATCCAGTTTATGTTCACGTGGCTGTTTTCGTTTATAGTCGCCAAGCTATTATGTATTTTGAAATAATCTTGTCCGTGATGTGTTCGTTCTTACGACGAAAGCCAGAATCCTGCAGCTCGAGAGATATATGTTATTCTGCAAGTCGCGCTTTCAAATAGTCTTGCACACTTAAACAGGTCACAAACACCTGCATTTAGCTCTTGTTGTGTTACAGTGGGTTTATTGTGTGCATTTGTGGTAATATTTTATTTAAAAAAGCTCTTAAACAAGAATAAATTCGTTTGTTTTGAGCTCGACACTGTACGCGCTGATCGGAGCGGTGATTTCAGATAGGCAGCCACAAATATTTCATTTTCACACAAACAGTTCAAAAACATCTGAATTTAGCTCTTGGTGTGTTCTAATTGGTTGATTGTGTGATATCGCTGTAATAATTTATTTTTAAAAGCTTTAAAACAGGAATAAATTCGTTATTCTGAGCTCTTTACTCCAGACGCTCGTGATCACAGCGGTGATTCATCTCTCCTATTTCTCACATATCTCTGGCCAGAAATAATTTATCCATGAGCCCTGAACCGGTAATAATTAGATATGTTGGTTTAGCTTGTCAGTGTGAATTAAATCTAAGTATTTGTTTGTATTTTTAACCGATTTAAAAGTGAAAGTAAAAGTCCGGGAATTGAACCTGTAGGGGCGCTATTTCTCTCAGACAATGGAAGTCTGAAGCACACATACTCAAACAGAGGGACAGAGTGAGATGAGATGTCTGACAGTTTTTTAATTTTCTGTTATCCATACAGTGTTGTAAAGTCGTGAAACTATGCATATTTCCTCAGAATGACTTTTTCATCTGTATGAAAAAATTCTTTGATGTGTTTGGAAGCTGCAATTTAAAAATACAATAATGATTCCCTTTGTAAGGTCATTTAAAAAAATCACCACGGCAAAACCATTCAAGCTATCCAAAATCCATTCACAATTTAAGTTCCTATCAGAAATACTGATGTGTGTTCAGAGTTTTGTGAAATTCTAAGTATGTTATTTGCCTCAAAATCACCTGAGAAGTATTCCAGTTTGACATGTTGCCACAGCAACAATTTTTTAGATATCAATATCCCCCTTGCAGATTTATATCAGCTGTGTTTTAACATTATTCTGATGAAGTTTGAAGCAAATCGAGTAATAATAAGATGCTGAATTCAAATCATTTTGAAAATGACACACTTCCTTCTGCCAGTTGGTGGCGCTATAACTTTGACTCCTAATAGTCACATATATGCGATCGACATCATACACCGAATAATCTGATGAAGTTTGATTAAAATCAGGAAATGTATGTGGATGGTATTAGACATTTCCTGTTTCTCATTTCTCGCCATAATTTCAACGCCTCGCCACGAGCAAACCGTTTGAGATATCAAAAATCCCCTGGCAATTTTTCATCCCCAGTGTCTTGAGATTATGTTGACCGAGTTTGGCGGCAATCGAGAAAAAAACCTATGACAAGTATTTCAAATTCCAGAGCATGCGCTTTTTACATAACTCTAAATAGCTGACTTCCTGTTGGGTGGAGCCTATGACATGCAATACGAAAGTTGTTCGGCACGATGAGATCTATATGTGTACTGAGTTTCATATGAATATGTGCAAGTATGTGTGAGCTATACATCAACATTTCTGACTGTGTTCCAGGGGGCGCCGTAGAGCCCCTGTGCCACGCCCGGGTCCCAGCCTCTGCAGGCTCCTAAAGGCCACAGATTCCAAAGTGTGCGCAAATTTTCAAGAGTTTTTGAGTATGTTAAGGACCCCAAAAGCCCCCACAACTTTGACGAAAAATTTGAATACTAAACCCTAAATAGCCAACTTCCTGTTGGGCGGAGCCTATGATATGCAATACAAAAGTTGTTTGGATTGATGAGATTTATATGTGTACCGAGTTTCATACGTCTACGAGCAAGAATGTATGATATATGGCCCTCCATATTCCAGGGGGCGCTGTAGAGCCCCTGTGCCACGCCCGTGTATCAGTCTCTGCCCGGCCCTAATGGCCGCAGGTTCCAATCTGTGTGCCAATTTTCAAGACTTTTTAAGCACGTTAAGGGCCCCAAAAGCCCCCGAGACGTTGGAAAAAAAAATAATAATAATAATAATAATAATAATAATAATAATAATAAATAATCCTAAGGAAAACAATAGGCCTCTCGCCCTTTGGGCTTGAGCCCTAATAATAAATATAGCTGCAAGCAGCGATGTCGGGCTCAAGCCATCAGTGCAACGCCACCCCGGTGGCATCGGGAAAACTGTGCCCAGCGGGCATAAGCATTTACAGTAACCCTCTGACAATCAAGTTTTAAGGAATGCGGCAGTTAAAGGGTTAATCCGACCAATCTAGACTTTGAAATCACATACACAGAACAATTTATATAACTTTAGTAAAACATTATTTTTATATTTAAAAAAAATGTATAAGGTGTGCATTATAGCTGACACCTATATGAACACATTACAATTGTTTTGTGACTGCAAGTCTTTCTTCTCAAATGCTATTGAGCTTCAAATTTGCATTTGAGCCCATGTGAAAAAGTAGCAAATTTACATATGACTTACAGTTTGTTGTAATAAATATCAAACATTCAAATTAATTGTGCATTATAGCTGTCACCTAGATGAACAATTACAGTTGTTTTTGTAAGTAATTCTCTTCAAATGCTACTGACGTTAGAAAAGTGTATAACAATATCACATGTAACTTTAGAGACCGTCCCTAAATTTGAGACTCTTGAATGTCCAATGTCAAGACAGCTTTATGCCTTTTTTTTTTTTTTTTTTTTTAGTTTTCTTTTCTCTGTGTCGGATTGCTGATGTCCTATACCCAGGCATAGATGTCCATCCATCAATTACGAACATTCAGCCGCAAACATGAGGTGTGAGCGGTCGCGAGCGCGGATGGGAGAATGGCGCATGTTTTTTTTTTTTTTTTTTTTTTTTAAAGCAACTGGGATGGTGCCCCCTCTGGGAGTTGGTGCCCTACGAAGACTGCATACTCTGCATATAGGGAGTGGTGGTACTATCTGGAAGATATATTCCTCAAACCATCGTACAAGAGGAGGTGATGCTAATCCTTCAAGAATCGCTCAAAAGCTATTTAAGTGTACAGTTTCATTTTATTGCATCTTGAAATAAATATTTCTGAATTCTGAATCAAACTGGGTTGGGTTTATTTATTTATTTTATGAGACAACTGAGACTTTAATCTCCTTTGTAATATATGTGCTTTTAATTAAACCAAGAACAATTTATTTATAGATGTATTACTGCTTAATAATGACTATTATTAAGGGAAAAGGATTTATAATCATGAACTATTTACTAATGCTTAGCTAATGAGTGCAGTTATTATAAAGTGTTACCAATGCATTTACTAATGTTAACAAATTAGACATTATTTTACAGTGTTACCAAATCCTTAAATAATTTATTAGTGTTTTGTAATGATTTTAATTACCTATAAGCATTTGTGAAATAGTTTTGCTTGCATTGCAGCTTTATCTGTCAGTTGAAGAGTTTTACTGTTACATCCATGAGATTAATAAATGTCATGTCACAGAATGTCATAGGTCAGTATCAAATGAGTTTGAAATTATTATTTGCAGCACAAATAAGGATTATTAGGATGTTTTTAAATCCCTAAAACTGTCAGAAAAGGATAAGGCCTAAGAGATTTCTTAACCTGTAATGAAAGGAAAAAAACGCCACCATTAGCAACAACAAAAACAATAACAATTTAAAATACAGATTTTTTTTCCTGATTATTAAAGGGATGATTAGGTCTCTCTCTCTCTCTCTCTCTCTCTCTCTCTCTGCCAGACAGCCCCTCCCTACAGTCCACATACACTGTCAATCACCAAAAATTCACAGTCACCAACCCCCTCACACTCCCCCTCCCTCTCCCCCTCCCTTTCCTCACACAGACAGAGTGGCCAGAGTGAGATCATGTCAGTTGAGAAGTCTGACAGTTTTCACATTTTCTTTTATCCATACAGTGTTGTAAAGTCGTGAAACTATGCATATTTCCTCAGAATGATTTGATCTCTGTATGAACAAATGCTTTGAAGTGTTTGGAAGCTGCAATTTAAACATACAAGACAATTAATGTTTCCCTTTTTACTGTCATTTCAAAAAATCACCACGACAAAACAGTTCAAGCTAACCAAAATCTGTTCGCAATTTAAGTTCCTCAATGTTTTTTCTTCATGTAGAAAAAGTTTGGTGTGTATAGTGTATTTCCCCTGTGAGGAGCATTCATTAATTCACAAAATAATCTTCCCAAAAATCCATATTCAAATCAAAATAGTGGACTTCCTGTTGGTTGTAGCTTATGACTGTGAATTAGAAAGTTGTCCGTCTTGATAAGAACAATTTATGTACCAAGTTTGGTGTCTGTAGCTAAAACTAAATAAAATGCATTATTATTATTACTATTATTAGCTGTACACTTGATAAAAAAATTTCAATATAAACTTATGCAATTGTGTGTGTGTGTGTGTGTGTATATATATATATATATATATATATATATATAAAAAAATTCAAGTGTACAGTTTTCTTTTATTGCATCTTGAAATAAATATTTATGAGTTCTGTGTTTGTTTATTTTATTTATTTTATTTTTTATTTTACATTTTTTTAGGAAGATTACAGCCTTTAATCTCCTCAAAATAAATGTGCATATAAACCATGAACAATTAAATTATAGCTGTATTTATAAAATGTTTACTAAAATATTAATTTTGGGAGAAGGCTATATAAAGCATGAACTGACTATTTACTAATGCTTAGCTAAGAATTGCAGCTATTATGAAGTGTCACCAATGCATTTACTAATGTTAACAATTGAGACATTATTTTAAAGTGTTACCAAATCCTTAAATAATTTAAAAGTGTTTTGTTATGATTTCATTAACCTATAAGCATTTGTGAAATAGTTCTGCTTGCATTACAGCTTAGTCTTCATCTGTGAGCTGAACAGTTTTACTGTTACATCCTTGAGATTATGTAAATTCAAATAAATGTCATGTCACAGGGTGTCAGAGGTCAGTATCAAATGAGTTTGAAATTATTATTTGCAGCACAAATAAGGTTTTTTAGGATTTTTTTTAATCCCTGAAACTGTCAGAAAAGGATAAGGCCTAAGATATTTCTTAAGCTGTAATGAAAACAGCACAATTAGCAACAACAACAAAAAAATAACAATTTAAAAAACAGTTTTTTTTTCTGGTGATTAAAGAGATGTTTAAGTCTCTCTCTCTCTCTCTCTCTCTCTGTCTGTCTGCCACTCAGCTCACACCCCTCCCCCACTCACACTCACACACACACACACACACACACACACAGTCAGCACTCATACATTCCTCAAACAGAGTGACAGAGTGAGATCAGATGTCTGACAGTTTTTTTATTTTCTTTTAATCATACAGCGCTGTAAAGTCATGAAACTATGCATATTACCTCAGAATCACTGGTTTTCTAAATGAAAAATGTTTTTTAAAGGTTTGGAAGCTGCAATTTAAAAATAGAAGACGATTAATGTTTCACTTTTTACTGTCATTTCAAAAAATCACCACGACAAAACCGTTCAAGCTAACCAAAATCTGTTCACAATTTAAGTTCCTCGATGTTTTTTCTTCATGTAGACAAAGTTTTGTGTGTATAGTGTACTTCCCCTGTGAGGAGTATTCATTAATTTTACAACTTTAAAATCTCAAAAATACACATTCAAATCAAAATAGCCGATTTCCTGTTGATCGTAGCTTATGACTGTGAATTAGAAAGTTGTCCGTCTTGATAAGAACAATTTATGTACCAAGTTTGGTGTCTGTAGCTAAAACTAACCCCCCCACTTTTGACAAAAGGTGGCGCTATAGAGTGCCTCTTCCACGCCCTTTTCAAAGCTTTTGCCATGGTTTAGCTATCTTTAATACTGATATCTGTTTCGAGTTTCATGTAAATCTGAGCTTGTTGTCTGCCTAAAAATCATCAGAACAGAACATTCAAGTTTGACACGTTGCCATGGCAACACTATATTAGATATCAATATCCCCACAACAGATTTTCTTCGGCCGTGTTTTGTCATTATTCTGATGAAGTTTGAAGCAAATCGAGTAAAAATAAGATGCTGAATTCAAAGAGTTTTGAAAATGATTCACTTCCTGCTGCCAGTTGGTGGCGCTATAACTTTGACTCCTAATAGTCACATATATACGATCGGTATCATACAACGAACAAACAAATTAAGTTTGATCAAATTCAGGAAATGTATGTGGATGTTATTAGACATTTCCTGTTTCTCATTTCTCGCCATAATTTCAACGCCTCGCCACGGGCAAACCGTTCGAGATATCAAAAATCTCTTCGCAATTTAGCATCCCCAATGTCTTGAGATCGTGTTCACCGAGTTTTGTGGTGAACGGGTGGAGTTCCTCAGAGGAGTATATCAAATTCCAGAGCATGTGTTTTTCATAAAACCCTAAATAGCCAACTTCCTGTTGGGCGGAGCTTATGACATGCAGTGTGAAAGTTGTTTGGTTTGATGAGTTATATATATGTACCAAGTTTCATATGTATACGTGCAAGTATGCATGATATATGGCCCTCAGTACTACAGGGGGCGCTGTAGAGCCCCTGTGCCACACCCGTGTATCAGACTCTGCCCGGCCCTAATGGCCGCAGGTTCCAAGGTGTGTGCCAATTTTCAAGAGTTTTTGAGTATGTTAAGGACCCCAAAAGCCCCCGAAACCTTGGAAAAAAATTAGAAGAATAAAGAAAAAAAAAAAAATATATATAGCTGCAAGCAGCGATGGCGGGCTCAAGCCACCAGTGCCATCCCCACCCCGGTGGCATCAGGTAAACTGTGCCCAGCGGGCACATGCATTCACAATATCCCTCTGGCAGTGAGGTTTTAAAGGATATGGCAGTTAAAGGGTTAATCCGAATCATCTAGACTTTAAAATCACATTCACAGAACAATATATATGTATAACTTTAGTAACACTTTACAATAAGATTCCATTCATAAACATTATGTTAACATGAACAATATTTATATAGCATTCATTCACGTCAGTTAATATTCCAAACTTAAACATTAAAACATTGTTTTATTGTGATTTTTTTTCCAAGCACATTTTACCAATTCCTAACCATATAAATCTTAATAACTACCATTATTTTTATTTAATCATTTATGAGTGCTATACAATAGTCCAGGAAAGCTGGAAGAGAAAAACTCCTTATATTCATGTGTGCAGAATTATTAGGCATGTTTTCTTTTACAGATGAAATGCGCTAAAATAGACTTTTAACTCAAACTGTAAGGTCGAAAATTATGAAATACCCATGAGAAATATCAAACACAAATGCAATACAGAAATGGATAAGTTAAGACTGGGTCATGAGGTCAGAAAAGAAGAAGAAAAAAGCAGGTCAAGAAGAACTGACAAAAAGAATTGCAAAATAATTAGTAATTAATGTGAAGATTAATTTTTAGTCAATTCTGCAAGACAGACTTTTCAGGAAAGGAGGTGGAATAAAAATGAGCTCCTAAATCTTAATCCTGGATTCTGGAAGATATATTCCTCAAACCATCGAACAAGAGGAGGTGGTGCTGGTCCTTCACGAGTCACTCTAATCTGTTCATAAAGCCTATATATAAAGACTTAATATATAGTATTTCACAATACTTCATGGTATTCTAATTAAATCATTTTTTGGAATCTTAAGTCTCTCAGAGCCTGACACCGAGTAATTCTGGAGACTCCAGGAAAGTGGCAGTTCTGTAAAATGTTGGCGCTGGAGACTAAATGCACCCTGATAGTTTCACACCTAATTCACTTAACACACACACACACACACACACATTACCCACAGTGACAGTGGGACTGAGTGACATGAGATGTATGATAGTTTTTTTTTAATTTTCTATCATCCATACAGTGTTGTATAGTCATGAAACTATGGTCATGAGACCAGTCATTCTGAGGAAATATGCCTCAGAATGACTGGTCTTCTATGTGTACATTTTTTTTTTTTTAAGTGTTTAGAAGCTGCACTTTAAAAAAATAAAAAGACATTTACTGGTTCCTTTTTTACTATTATTTCAAAAAATCATCACGGCAAAACCATTCAAGCTATCCAAAATTCATTCACACCTATTCTGTAAGATTAATTCTTTAAACAGTGGTAAAAGAGGATGTGGTGCTGAACCTTCAAGAGTCACTCAAAACGTTATCTGTCCATAAAGCCTATAAAGAATTATTCTTAATATACAGTTCAAAATACTTCAGCTTGTTATTCTAATTAAGTGAGGGTCATTTTATCAGTAAAATATATACAATTCATTTTTTTTTTAAAGATTTCTATAAATGATTTAAATCATACTTGTTTCTAAAATAATTATTTAAAAGTAATCATATAGCTCCATCTGGTGGCCATTATTGGTACTAAGAATTGCAAGCTTGATTTATAAGTTATGATAGTTTAAATTTTATGCTGGCTCTTGAAAGTGATAAAGCTATGAAACTTACTGTGCTTCCTTCAAATGAGGACTTCTACTTATATAAAAAATTATGAAGATTTAGAATGAAAAATTTTAAAGATATAGTAAAATAACTATTGTATTTTTTTATGTTACTTTAATAAATCTCTATGGCAAGACCATTTAAGCTATCCTAAACCCTTTCACAATTTAACATCCTCAGTATATAGGCATAATGTTGAAAAAGGAGTATGGAGTAGTATGAGTAGGAGTATGAATTCATTTGCAGGCTTTATCATAAATCCACAATAAAATTTCTGAGTTCTGTATCAATCTGTGTTGTTGTTTGTTTATTTTTATCTTTTATTTTTCATAGGAAGATAACTTACTCTCATTTTTAATAAATGTGCTTATAAACCAAGGACAAGCTATTTATAGCTGTATTTATAAACTGCTTACTACTGACTATTGATATTGGGACAAGGCTTTATAAAGCATGAACTGACTATTTAATAATGAGTGCAGTTATTATAAAGTGTTATCAATGAATTTGCTTATGTTAACAAATTAGACATTATTTTACAGTGTTATCAAATCCTTAAATGACTCATAAGCATTTGTGAAAGTTCTGCTTGCATTACAGCTTAGTATTGATCTGTGAGCTGAACAGATTTACTGTTACATCCATGAGATTATGTAAATTAAAATAAATATAATGTCACAGGATGTCATAGGTCAGTATCAAATGAGTTTGAAATTATTATTTGCAGCACAAATAAGTTTTTTTTAGGATTTTTAAAAATCCCTAAAACTGTCAGAAAAAGGTTAAGGCCTAAGCTATTTCTATGTGAGTGGCTAATTTTATTTTTGTTTTTATAATTGTAATACACAAACTATGAAATTATACAAAATGTATAAAAAGATAAATAAATAAATACGCACACATTAAAAAAGCAGCCAAGTCGAATGAGTTTCCTTTTTTATATAGATTAAAATTGAAGACAGAAACAAGTGGTAAATGTGGTCACTTTAATATTCAAATCCAGTAGATCCAGTTTATGTTCACGTGGCTGTTTTCGTTTATATTCGCCAAGCTATTATGTATTTTGAAATAATCTTGTCCGTTATGTGTTCGTTCGTACGACGAAAGCCAGAATCCTGCAGCTCCAGAGATATGTTATTCTGCCAGTCGCGCTTTCAAATAGTCTTGCACACTTAAACAGGTCACAAACACATGCATTTAGCTCTTGTTGTGTTACAATGGGTTTATTGTGTGCATTTTTGGTAATATTTTATTTAAAAAAGCTCTTAAACAAGAATAAATTCGTTTGTTTTGAGCTGGACACTGTACGCGCTGATCGGAGCGGTGATTTCAGATAGGCAGCCACAAATATTTCATTTTCACACAAACAGTTCAAAAACATCTTAATTTAGCTCTTGGTGTGTTCTAATTGGTTGATTGTGTGATATCGCTGTAATAATTTATTTTTAAAAGCTTTAAAAACAGGAATAAATTCGTTTTCTCTGAGCTCTTTACTCCAGACGCTCGTGATCACAGCGGTGATTCATCTCTCCTATTTCTCACATATCTCTGGCCAGAAATAATTTTATCCATGAGCCCTGAACCGGTAATAATCAGATATGTTGGTTTAGCTTGTCAGTGTGAATTAAATCTAAGTATTTGTTTGTATTTTTAACCGATTTAAAAGTGAAAGTAAAAGTCCGGGAATTGAACCTGTAGGGGCGCTATTTTCTCTCAGACAATGGAAGTCTGAAGCACACATACTCAAACAGAGGGACAAAGTGAGATGAGATGTCTGACAGTTTTTAATTTTCTGTTATCCATACAGTGTTGTAAAGTCGTGAAACTATGCATATTTCCTCAGAATGACTTTTTCATCTGTATGAAAAAATTCTTTGACGTGTTTGGAAGCTGCAATTTAAAATTACAATAATGATTCCCTTTGTAAGGTCATTTAAAAAAATCACCACGGCAAAACCATTCAAGCTATCCAAAATCCATTCACAATTTAAGTTCCTATCAGAAATACTGATGTGTGTTCAGAGTTGTGAAATTCTAAGTATGTTATTTGCCTCAAAATCACCTGAGAAGTATTCCAGTTTGACATGTTGCCACGGCAACATTTTTTAGATATCAATATCCCCCTTGCAGATTTATATCGGCGTGTTTTAACATTATTCTGATGAAGTTTGAAGCAAATCGAGTAATAATAAGATGCTGAATTCAAATCATTTTGAAAATGACACACTTCCTTCTGCCAGTTGGTGCGCTATAACTTTGACTCCTAAATAGTCACATATATGCGATCGACATTATACAACGAATAATCTGATGAAGTTTGATTAAAATCAGGAAATGTATGTGGATGGTATTAGACACTTCCTGTTTCTAATTTCTTGCCATAATTTCAACGCCTCGCCACGAGCAAAAACCGTTCGAGATATCAAAAATCCCCTTGGCAATTTTTTCATCCCCAGGTGTCTTGAGATCATGTTGAGCCGTAGTTGCCGGCATTTCGGCGAAAAAGACGAGAAAAAGTATGACAAGTATTCAAATTCCAGAGCATGCGCTTTTTACATAACTCTAAAATAGCTGACTTCCTGTTGGGTGGAGCCTATGAACATGCAATACGAAAGTTGTTCGGCACGATGAAGATCTATGTTGTACTGAGTTTCATATGAATATGTGCAAGTATGTGTGAGCTATACATTCAACATTTCTGACTGTGTTCCAGGGGGCGCCGTAGAGCCCTGTGCCACGCCCGGTCCCAGCCTCTGCAGGCTCCTAAAGGCCACAGATTCCAAAAGTGTGCGCAAATTTTCAAGAGTTTTTGGTAGTTTAAGGACCCCAAAGCCCCCAAAACTTTGACGAAAAATTTGAATACTAAACCCTAAA